>NW_025409389.1:0-1393 GCF_002201575.2 Neomonachus schauinslandi
GTTTGAAATCATATCCAAAATAGCATCTCTAGGACCAATGTCAAGGAGAATTCTACCTATGTTTTCTTCTATAAGTTTTAAATAAAACAAAACAAAAAAGGTCTTACATTTAGGTCTTTAATACATTTTAGTTTGATTTTTGTATGTGATATAAACTAGCAATCTAGTTTTAGTACTTTGTATATAGTTGACCAGTTTTCCCACCATGATTTACTGAAGAGACAGTCCTTTCCTTAATGTATATTCTTGCCCTCTTTGTGTAAATTAATCAAACATATATGTGTGAGTTTATTTCTGGGTTGTCTATTCTGTCCCATTGATCTATGTGTCTGTTTTCATGTCAATACCATACTGATTTGAACGGTATAGTTTGTATTATACATTGAAATCAGGGAGCATATGTCTCACTTTTTTCTTTTTCTCAAGATTGTTTTGCCTATTTGAGGTCTTTTGTGTTTCCATGCAAATTTTAGAATTATTTGTTTTACTTTTCTGTGAAAAATGTGATTGGCATATTGGTAGGGATTTTACTGAATCTCGTTGTTGCCTCACCAGAGGTACTAACCTGTAGATTTCTTTGAGTAGTATGGGCATTTTAACAATATCAATTCTACCAATCTATGAACATGAAATTTCTTTCCATTCATTTGTCATTTATCTACTTACATCAATATCTTATAGTTTCCAATGTACAAGTCTTTTACCTCCTTGCTTAAATTTATTCCTTGAAAAATTATTTCTTGATATTTTATTCATTTTGATATGATTACAAATGGGATTTTCTTGATTTCTCTTTCTAAAAGCTCATTATTATTGTATAAAAACAGAATAAAGGTCGCCTGGGTGGCTCAGTGGATTAAGGGTTTGCCTTCAGCTCAGGTCATGATCCTGGAGTCTTGGGATTGAGTCCCACATCAGGTTCCCTGCTCAGCAGGGAGTCTACTTCTCTGCCCCTCCCCTGGCTTGGGCTCGATCTCTTGCTCATTCAATTGCTCTCAAATAAATAAGTCTTTGAAAAAAGCAGAATAGATTTTTATATATTAATTTTATATCTTATAACATTACTGAACTTATTTATTAGTTCTAACAGTGCCTGGTAGCCATTCACAGTTTCTATATATATACTATCATATCATCTGCAAATGATAGCACTGCTTCCTCCTTGCTGATTTGCCAATGCCTTTCATATTACCTTTTTTTAAAAAAAAATCTAATTGCTTCAGCTAGGGCTTCTAATGCTATGTTGACTAACAGTGGGGATTGCGGGTATTCTTGTCTTGTTCCTAATATGAGAGTAAAAACTCTCAGCTCTTCACCATTATATTTTAGCAGTTGGTTTGTCATAAATGGCCTCTATTATGTTGATGTACTTTTCCTCTATACACACTTTGTT
>NW_025409390.1:0-1909 GCF_002201575.2 Neomonachus schauinslandi
CAGAGAAAAAAAGAAAAAGGCCACCTCAACTAACAAATGTTTTTACAGTGTATATTCACTTAAAGCAGTACAGAGTGGATTAACATGTGGCTGTTGTATTTACATTATTAAAAGCTATGTATATATGTATCAGCTTGGACTTGTTTTTCAGTTTCTCCAGTATATTATCAAAAAAAGTTGAAGCTCAAGAAGTGGTTTAAATAAACTTTCTGCTAGCTTTCCTTATCATGAGGGAAAAAGAGAGTCTTGGCGTCTAGACTAGACTGAACCCGTCTTCTGTCCTACGATGCAAAGCATATTCTGCACCTCCTTCATAAGCACTGCTCGCTTCCCTCCCCAGTCACAGAACAGTGTGCTTCCCCACTGGGTTTCCATCCAGTCATCAGATTCATGATTTCTGGCCTTTTATGCAGCTTAGGGAAGCCAGTTTGCCGCTGATTGAAAGTTTATAATCTCTCTTTGGCACAACCTGTTTAGAGTCATGGTGAATTCCTGGTGTTCCTCTCCTTTCTTCTCAGCCCCAGAATCTGGCTTACCAGACAGCATTTAGAACCCAGTGCAGACGTGGGATGAAGAGGACCTTTGCATCTAGATGCATGGCTGTATGGCCCTGGACACAGACATCTAGTGGCAAGAGCACGCCAAGGCAAGGTTTTGGATTCTGAAGTTGCCCTCAAAGGCTAGAGTCACCCAGTCTGGATGCACCCAAAGGAGCACCTGAACCAGCCCAATCCCAAAGTGTTTTTCTAGATTTATTTATTTAATTTCCTTATTTACATCAGGATGTCCAGTTGTTCCAGCATCATTCTGTAAAGACAATATTTGGTTCATTGTCTTGTCTTTGTTTCTTTGACAAAAATCAGTTAACTATATTTATGTGAGTCTTTTTCTGGGCCATTTTTTTTTTTTTGACATTGATGTCTTCATTTATTCTCACACCAGACAGCCAGTCATGATTTATGCAGCTTTGTAGAAAATCTTGAATTTGGATATCACTCATCTTTCAACATTCTTCC
The DNA here is from genome assembly GCF_002201575.2 of Neomonachus schauinslandi. Taxonomy (NCBI): domain Eukaryota; kingdom Metazoa; phylum Chordata; class Mammalia; order Carnivora; family Phocidae; genus Neomonachus; species Neomonachus schauinslandi. The sequence goes on from NW_025409390.1 coordinate 1,017, forward strand.
TTTTCAATATAGTGTTGGCTATTTTAGGTCTTTTTTCTCCCACACAAGTATATAATCACATTGTCAATGTCCGCAAAATAACTTGATGGAATTTTCATTGCTATTTCATTAGATCTATAAATCTAAACAAATAGAACCAAAATCTTCACGACATTAAGTTCTCCTATCCTTGAAAATGGAACATCTCATCGTTTATTCGGTTCTAATTGCATTCATCAGAATTCTGTACCATTTTCCATAGAGATCTGGTACATATTGTATTACATTTGTACCCAACAATTTTCTCTTTTTCTTTCTTCCTTTTTTTTTTCCCCCTTAGTGCTAATGTAAATGATATTGTGTTTTCCATATCATATTACACTTGTTCATTGATGGCATACGGCAGGGTTGCAGTTGGTATATTAAAATTTTGTCTTGCAAATTTGGTAAATTACCTATTATTTTCACGAGTGCTTTTGTCAACTCTTTTGGGTTTTCTATCCAATAAATAGCTCAAGTATGAACAACAGCGTTTTTCACTTTTCCTTCTCCATTTATATACGTTTCTTTTCTGTTCCTTGTCTAATTGTATTTCTTACTACTTTCTGCACAATGCTGAAAAGGAGTAGTGAGAGGGAACATATCTGCCTTGCTCCTGATCTTAGTGGGAAGGCTTCTAGTTTCCTACCATTAAGTATAAATTTGGCAGGAAGTTTCTTGTAGGTTTTTTTTTTTTTTTTCAAGTTGAACTGTTACTTCTATTGCCCCAGTTTACTGAGAGGTTTTTAAATTTTATTTAATTTAATTTTAATTATTTATTTGACAGGGTGAGACACAGCAAGAGAGGGAACATAAGCAGGGGGAGTGGGAGAGGGAGAAGCAGGCTTTCCGTGGAGCAGCGTGCCTGATGTGGA
>NW_025409391.1:0-3148 GCF_002201575.2 Neomonachus schauinslandi
TTCCTGAGAAAGGCTTGTATTGCTATATACTTTCCTCTTAGGACTGCCTTTGCTGCATCCCAAAGATTTTGAATAGTTGTGTTTTCATTTTCATTGGTTTCCATGTATTTTTTTAATTCTTCTTTAATTTCCTGGTTGACCCATTCATTCTTCAGTAGGATGCTCTTTAGCCTCCATGTATTTGAGTTCTTTCCAACTTTCTTCTTGTGATTGAGTTCTAGTTTCAAAGCATTGTGGTCTGAAAATAGGCAGGGAATGATCCCAGACTTTTGGTACTGGTTGAAACCTGATTTATGACCTAGGATGTGATCGATTCTGGAGAATGTTCCATGGGCACTAGAGAAGAATGTGTATTCTGTTGCTTTTGGATGCAATGTTCTGAATATGTCCGTGAAGTCCATTTGGTCCAGTGTGTCATTTAAAGTCTTTATTTCCTTGTTGATCTTTTGCTTAGACGATCTATCCATTTCAGCGAGGGGGGTGTTAAAGTCCCCCACTATTATTGTATTGTTGTCGATGTGTTTCTTTGCTTTTGTTATTAATTGGCTTATATAAGTGGCTGCTCCCATGTTAGGGGCATAGATATTTACAATTGTTTGATCTTCTTGTTGGATAGACCCTTTAAGTATGATATAGTGTTCTTCCTCATCTCTTATTGTAGTCTTTGGTTTAAAATCTAATTTGTCTGATATAAGGATTGCCACCCCAGCTTTCTTTTGGTGTCCATTAGCATGAAAATGGTTTTCCACCCCCTCACTTTCAACCTGGGGGTGTCTTTGGGTCTGAAATGAGTCTCTTGCAGACAGCATATCGATGGGTCTTGTTTTTTAATCCAGTCTGATAGCCTGTGTCTTTTGATTGGGGCATTGAGCCCATTTACATTCAGGGTAACTATTGAAAGATAGGAATTTAGTGCCATTGTATTGCCTGTTAGGTGACTATTACTGTATATTGTCTGTGTTCCTTTCTGGTCTATGTTGCTTTTAGGCTCTGTCTTTGCTTAGAGGACCCCTTTCAAGATTTCTTGTAGGGCTGGTTTTGTGTTTGCAAATTCCTTTAGTTTTTGTTTGTCCTGGAAGCTTTTTATCTCTCCTTCTATTTTCAATGACAGCCTAGCTGGATATAGTATTCTTGGCTGCATATTTTTCTCATTTAGTGCTCTGAATATATCCTGCCAGTCCTTTCTGGCCTGCCAGGTCTCTGTGGATAGGTCTGTTGCCAATCTAATGTTTCTACCCTTGTAGGTTACATATCTCTTCTCCCGAGCTGCTTTCAGGATTTTCTCTTTGTCTATGAGACTCGTAAGTTTTACTATTAGATGTCGGGGTGTTGACCTATTTTTATTGATTTTGAGAGGGGTTCTCTGTGCTTCCTGGATTTTCATGCCTGTTTCCTTCCCCAAATTAGGGAAGTTCTCTGCTATAATTTGCTCCATTATACCGTCTGCCCCTCTCTCTCTTTCTTCTTCTTCTGGGATCCCAATTATTCTAATGTTGTTTCGTCTTATGGTATCGCTTATCTCTTGAATTCTGCCCTCGTGATCCAGTAGTTGTTTATCTCTCTTTTTCTCAGCTTCTTTATTTTCCATCATTTCATCTTCTATATTACTCATTCTCTCTTCTGCCTCATTTATTCTAGCAGTTAGCGCCCCCATTTTTGATTGCACCTCATTAATAGCCTTTTTGATTTCTACTTGGTTGGATTTTAGTTCTTTTACTTCTCCAGAAAGGGTTTCTCTAATAACTTCCATGCTTTTCTCAAGCCCAGCTAGTATCTTTAAGGTGATGATTCTGAACTCTAGATCTGACATCGTACTAATGTCCGTATTGAGTAGGTCCCTGGCAGTCGGTACTACCTCTTGTTCTTTTTGTTGAGGTGATTTTTTCCATCTTGTCATTTTGTGCAGAGGAGAACAGATGAATGAGAGAACAAAACGCTAGCAGAGTAACAACGTCCCCAGAAAATATACTCTAAACAAATCAGAAAAAACCTGAAGCAGTGGGAAAAGAAAGGGAAAGAGAGAAAAAAGAAAAGGAAAAAAAAGAAAAAGATAAAGATAAAAGCAAAAACAGAACAAAACAAAACAACAACAAAAAAAAAACCAGAATGTGATCAAATATGATCAGGCTGGTATATAGATCAGTGCCACACACCAGATTTGGGGTGTATTTTGGTCTTTTAGAAGAAAGTGCCTCCCAAAATTTTAAAGAAAGAAAAACTTATATATGTACAAAAATAAGGGTTGATATGATGAAGGGATGGAATATGACTGTAAAGATGGAAATTATAAAAAATTTTATAAAAGGAATTGATAAGAAGTTGTTTGAAAAAAGAAAGAAGAGGATTTAAAAAAAGAAGAAAAAAAAAGGGAGAGGATGTGATCAGGCAGGGGAATAGAAAACACCATATACTAGAGATTTAGGGTATATTTTGATCTGTTAGAAGAAACTATCTCAAAATTTTAAAGAGAGAACAACTTATATATATAAGCCAAAAATACGGGTAACTACTATGAAGGGATAGAATATGACTCTAAAAATGAAAAATAAAAATGTTTTTTTTTTTTAAAAAAAGGGATTGATAAGATGTTGGTTGAAAAAGGGAAAAAGAAAAATTCAAAAAGAAAAAAAATAGAAAAAAAGACAGTTAAAAAAAAATTAACTTTGAAAGACTACAGAATCATGGTAAAAAAGCCATGAATTCTACGTGCAGTATTCCCCTAGCGCTGGAGTTCTGCCGTTCTCATTGATGGGTAAACTTGGTCTTGGCTGGCTATTCTCGCTGATCTTCTGGGGAGGGGCCTGTTGCCGTGGTTTCCAAATGTCTCTGCCGGAGGCAGAATTGCCCCGCCCTTGCCCCCTCCCAGCTAAGTAATCTGCTCAGGTTTGCTCTCTGGGGCTTTTGTTCCCTGCGAGCTTTCCGTACAGCTTTGGAGGCGGAGAGTGAAAATGGCAGCCTCCCAATCTCTGCCGTGGAGGAGCCGAGAACTCGGGGCCCCACTTCTCAGTGAGCCCCCAGAGAAAAGCCGTCAGTCACTCCCGTCTCCCCGGTCTCCGGCCGCACTCCGTGCTCACCCGGCCTGTGACCGCGCGTTTCTATCTCTGGCACCCGACCCCGGGTGGAGTCTCCAAACCCAGCAGATCCCTGC
>NW_025409392.1:0-18227 GCF_002201575.2 Neomonachus schauinslandi
GGGGTGGGAGGGATGGGGTGACTGGGTGATAGACACTGGGGAGTGTATGTGCTCTGGTAAGCGCTGTGAATTGGGCAAGACTGTTGAAGCTCAGATATGTACCTCTGAAACAAATAATGCAATACATGTTAAGAAAAAAAAAGAAGAAGAAGATAGCAGGAGGGGAAGAATGAAGGGGGGAAATCAGAGGGGGAGACAAACCATGAGAGACGATGGACTCTGAAAAACAAACTGAGGGTTCTAGAGGGGAGGGGGGTGGGAGAATGGGTTAGCCTGGTGATGGGTATTAAAGAGGGCACATTCTGCATGGAGCACTGGGTGTTATGCACAAACAATGAATCATGGAACACTACATCTAAAACTAATGATGTAATGTATGGTGATTAACATAACAGTTAAAAAATTAAAAAAAAAAAAAGTAGATCTATGCTTTCCAGTCACTCACACCTTTATCCAGTTTGCTTTTTTGCAGAATTTGCATGGATCAGCATTACCTTCCACAGTCTCTCTTTATTTGTTTTCTATTTACCAAGTGAAAATATATATACCGTGAGGGTAGGGTTTTGACTGTTTTGTTCTGCTGTATCTTTAGTGCATAAAACAGGGTTGGCACATTGTAGGTCTTCAGTAAGTATTCATTGAGTAAGTGGTTGAATATATGAATAGAAGAGTTCCATTGTTTCCACTGAGGGACACGCCAGGTTTATTTAATCAATCATCTATTAAATGGATATTTGAGTTGTTTCTGGATTTTCAGGATTTCATAGATAATATATCGATAAGCACCCTAGATTACTCTAGTAGAGACTGTGGCTGCCTCCTTAACATCCACTCCTCCTTCTCTTGGTGACTACCCTTATAACTACTCAGTTAACCAAACATATACCAAGTAGGCCAGATTTCTTGCAGAATGAAAAGTCCACCCCTTGCTCTGACGCTACACCATGTCGCTTCATTGTAAATTAATCAGCATAATCCCATTTGATTGTTGTCTCAGGGTTGTGCAAGTGACCAAATTCAGCTAAAGACACACAGTATGATGTCTGCCAGGGGCATCTGGGAAAGAAGCTTTCTAGATCTACTGGGAGCAACTTTGTTTATTTCTCTCCCTGGATACAGAAGAGGGAGAATCGGGCCCCGAGGGCCATTTTGATCACAAGGCTTTATCCCTAGGATAAACTGACAGTAACGACAGGAAATGACAGAAATGCACAGGCAGAGCCCAGAATAAGTTGGGTCCTTGACATTTTTGCATTGCTGAAGCAAAACATCCTCGAAGCCTTCCCCATTTCTAAGCTTCCACTGGTGCATTTTTAAAGACCAAATGAGTTGGATATTCTATTCCTTGCAACCGAATGACTTCTAAATGCTACACGCCCATTTATACTTGGTTTTTGTTTTTATATCCATGTTTTAATAGGATAGACTTCTAGAAGTGAAGTTGCTGGGTCAAAGGGTATACAGATTTTACATTTTAATATAAATTTACAAATTACAAAGAGTCAGATTTTAAAAAGACGAGAGAGAAAGTGACAAAAGAGGTTGAAAAGAGTCTATTGAATGGTATCAAGAAATAGGATTTGTTTGTTTTTTTCATACTTCTCTTTGGGCCTGCCCTGATCTCTCATCTTTTATCTGTCTCACTTAGCCTGTCCAATCTCTGAATCTGCACTCTACTTGGACTGAGGTGGGTAGGTGTATATTGGTGGTGGTGATGGGGTGGAACAGAAGGCATTTTAGAGGAAACAGGAGCATCTTTAAGCTCATTTGCTTCTGGAGAGAAGCCTGAGATGTTTAGTTAGGGTAGATCTAAAGCTACGGATTTTAACAAAGAGGAGTTATATATGAAATTAATTTAGGCTCTATGCAAACATAAAAGCAACTCAATGAGAACTATGGAAATAAGACAGGACAGCTTAGTTATGACCAAATAGTTAAGAGCCTTGAATGCAAGGCTAAGGAATTTGGGCTCCATCCTGGAGGCATTGACAAGGCGATATTAAGGGCTCAGGACTGTTCCCTATGCATGTGCCATCCAGAGTTACAGAGGAATAGAAATTTGGTAATGGGGTGTGTACCTTGCCATACTTTCCTCTTCCAAGATACCCGGTATGGACTGCATGTTCGTGTCCCCCCCACACCAAATGTATGTGCTCAAACCCTAATCCACAGTGGGATGGTATTAGGAGGTAGGGCCTTCATAAGGTTTAGATAAGGTCATAAAGGTGGAGCACCCATGATGGGATTAGTGTCCTTATAAGAAGAGATTAGAGCCCTCTCTCTGCCATGTGAGGACACAGTGAGAAGGCCACTGTCTACAACCCGGGAAGTGGGCTCCCACTATTTCCATGGCACATTGGACTTCTCAGCCTCCTGAACCATGAGAAATTAGTTTGTGGTTTAAGTCACCTGGGCTATGGCATTTTTGTTATAGCAGTCTAAACTAAGACAATATCCCTTCTTCACCTTATTCCTGAGGTTGTGAACCTTTCCCCCTTTCAGACCTCCTCCACCTGCTCCAGTGTTTCCATGCTCAGATCCCATGATATCTTCTTCCTGGATCTACACCGGATATGCATAGGAATCATGTGTTGGGACCTGTACTCCAAACGAACTCTGTAGACAAATCTTCTATGAACTGGATGTAATAGATCTATTTTTACAAATGTCCAAAAGTGCATTTGCGCTTTCTTTTTCTTAAAGTTCAAAATACCACATTATTTGGACTGGGATTTGGGGGACTGCTGGTGGAAGAGGGGCACAGATTGCTTGCAGACATCATGGCTGCTATAGCAATAAAACCCCAGTGGGAAAACAAGAAAGATCTCAGAGAAGGGGAACATATAAGTCGGTAAAACCTTGGAGAATGCAGGACATCGGTGATTTGTAAAAATTTCTCCACCTGGTGGTTTCCCTCATCTAGCCTCACAGAGTTTCAGATAGATTAGGGCACAGAAGGAGCCCGTGGTGTCCCAGCAGCGGCAATGCATTGGGAATCAAGACAGCTGGAGCTTGGTCTCCACCTGACTATGAGCTTGTCGAGAGACTTTGGGCAGTTGATTTTCACATTCTGCACCTTGGTGTCATCATCTGTTCAAAAATGTGATGGTAACAGTGACCTCTAAGCTTATCCATACTTATATCCTCAGTGGACCACACAGAGCCTAGCAGATAGTAGTTGATCAGTAAATTCATTTTGAGCAGGCTGAATGAATCATGACATAACCTCTCCATTTCTATCTTTGTGTAATTGTTCAGTTCCGAGTCTACCCTCTTACTCAGAAGCCGGTTTGAAGAGAAAGTTCATAAATATTAAGTAAGGACAGTTTTTGGACACATGCAATGTGGAACAAAGTGTTTTTATTTGATATTGTTTTCAGGTATGGTTGGAAGGTGAAGGTGACTAACGGGATGGTGCACAGAGCGGTACACATGCTTACATGCTTAGTTGGCAGTGATGGTCCGCCGAATCCAGCTCACGTAGTTGCAGACCTTGGTGTAGACACCAGGTTTGCCTTTTTGAGCACAGCCGATACCCCAGGAGACAATGCCTTGGAGCTCTCTGTTGCAGACCACAGGGCCACCAGAATCACCCTGCACAAGAGGGAAGAGACAGTAAGAACTCTCAACTATGCCAAGAGGGGGGAAAGGCAAAAACCCTGTTTCTCCATTACCCTGGGTCCATTTTCTCGGGTAGCTGATTCTCTAGGAAGCACCTTCCCTTCCCCTGGAAATCCAATTCTCAATCTCTAACAGCATGCCTCTCCTTTCTCCTCCCTCCTTCTAGCTCCTGCTCTTTTCTTAGTTGTAGGCATGCAGGGCCAAGAAGAGGTGAGGACTGGTGAGTGCAGTGCTGCCCAGCTAGCCCTGCTTTTATCAGAAAGCTTCCTTCTACAACATACCTCCTCAGCAGGGTGCCTGGATGTCCTGTTTGTACATCATCTTCTGTGTATCTTTTTACTCTTGGACTTAGACATTAATGTCTCAAAAAGAAAATTTATCACTGATCCCAAATCTCTCTGTGGTCCCTTATAATCCATCCCAGAGACAGCTTTTCAATCTGTGTTTTGGGAAAGGGAACTAAAGTGGAAGGGCATGAAGTTCTGCTGAAATGAGTACAAAGAAACTGACCTGGCAGGCATCCTTCCCACCCTGCAGGTAGCCCAGACAGATCATGTTGCTGCTGATCTTGCCAGGGTAGGCATTGCGGCAAGTGCTGTCAGAGAGGATGGGCGCTTGAAGACACTGCAGGGCATCAGGAAACTTTTCTGATGGGTGCAACAGTAAAAATGGAAGAATATTTTCCACAGGATTCCTAGAAAATTTTCCCAATCTCCCCCCCGCCCCCCAACACCTTCCCTACTCTCTCAGATTGCCAGTAACTTCTATTTTGGAAGAACAACTGTTATTGGAAAGTCTTTCCAACAGTTTTAGTCAATAAGTGTTCTCTCTGACATTAGCATCATTGACAATAGATCTCAAATCTAGACTATGTCTCAAGCAATTCTCTACTTTAGGCAGTACCCAAGCCTTCTGTTCTGTTTACCTCCTCAGTTTCTACTTCTTTGCAAATCACTAATCACACTTCAGTTGAATATCTGCCATCTTTATCATAGCTCATTTTTGTTGTGTTTTCCAGCAAAGGAATCTTCCTAAGACTCCATATGTCTACAAACTATCCTCTAGGAATCTTGCCTTGAGTGACAATTTGGACTAACTGACCCTCGACATGTCTTTCCCTTCTAGGATTTCCAGAGTTGGTGCTTTTGTTCCCTGTGACACTTACCCCCAACGCTCTGGAGATTCCCCCAGCCAGAGATGAGGCACTGGGTACCAGCAGCTGCACAGGATTTTGGCAGAGAGACAGCAGACACTCGAGAGTTGAGAGTGGCAGGTGAGCTCAGTTTGATCAACATGATGTCATTATCAAAAGTTTTTTCATTGTATTTGGGGTGGCGGATGACCTTGGCTGAATTGATGAATTGCTCAGCACTCTCAGAGACTGCAATGTTGTGTTCTCCCAGACGCACCTGGATTCGGCTGGATTAAAGGATGCAAAGTTCCTTGAGGGCCAACTTGAGGTTTTCCCCTTTCCCTGTTCACCCCATTCATGAGCATCAGCATGAACACCATCCCCGGCAAGCATTTCCACACATAGGTAATTGTGCACTAAAGGGAGCCCTACCAGTCATAGTGCAGGTGAGAGTAACTCTTAGGTGGGTGTCCCTACCAGTATAGACTTATAGCCCACCATTGTGTTAGAAAGTTATTTCCCATGACTAAGTGATGCCAATAAAAAGATGGGAAGTGAAACAGGAATTGGTGGTGACTATTCAGCACCTGTTACGCCTCCTCTGGTTGGGATTACCGATTACTGTAGGGAGATGTGGCAGGAATCAGAGACATAAAAGAATTTTAAGGGGGCAGAATGAATTGTGCTTATTTTTAATGTTTTACTGAAAGCTTCATGTGGGTTATTACCTCCATATGCCATTTTTTTCCTGATTGAGCTATCATGATTAGGACTATTTATTGATAATGCTCTTAAGCTAGTTCTAAGTATATTTCATCACTCACTAGCTCCCCTCCCATGTCTTTGGTACCATCATTTGGAAGGACATCAAGGAACTCTAAGTTTACTTTTCCATGTAAACTTGCCTCAGTGCATCATTCAGTGCCTGGGAGGAATGATGAGGCTCTTAGAATCTGAATGCTCTGCCCTCAAGTATAACTGTGCAGTTTACCCTGATTGTGTTTGGTAGAGTTGGGGCATGAGTTGATTTGAGAAAACAGGGATGTGAGGACTGGTTACTTACGACTTGTAGCAGTGAGCTGCGGACACCACCCACTGGGAATTGATGAGGGAGCCGCCACAGAAGAGGTAGCCCAAGTTCAGGAACACCTGGTAGGGGACAGAATTCTTCTGACAGGTGTAGCCCCCAATGATCTTGTCATCATCATCAATGGGGAAAGCAACTGACAAAAATTGGAAACAATCAGGTAAACAGATCAGATCCATCTTGGAGTTTCTACTTACCTCAGAGTTTTTTCAGATTAACTAGTAAAGAGAAGATAATGTTTTCCCTTGACATATAATCAGGAAATGGTGAATACATAATTTTTACATATTTTTCCCCAAATCTCATTATTCTATTCCTTTAACACATACCCTACTTATACTATTATGTGTCTAATTTTTTAATTTATGCTTTAAATTTGATATACTGTTTTTTAACATAAGCAACACACACACACACACACACACACACACAAACACACACACACCTCGATCAGAGACTCTATATAATAAATGCCCTGAACATTACTATCTAAGGGTATAAAGAATACTTTTTATACAAAACTTTGCTCAACAGTCACGTAAATAAGCTTAATAAGGTTTTACAGTAACCATGCTTATGTTTATTTTTGGTAGTTGGTATAGGATAGATATCCCCGTGAAGTAACAGAAAGGACGATTTTAGAAGCCCCCTAAGAATATTCAGGCCTGGAAGGAATTGGGAGTTTTGTATTCTTGTTCCCCCAATTTCTCTTTTTGGTTCTTGCCTAAAATTTTCACGAAATAATTTCATAGAACATTATATGGTTTTCCTTTCCAATCTTGCCCCTTATCTCAATTTTCTTCCCAACATTTTAAAATTTACTCAGCATTCTGAAGTCTGCCCACTGATTTATTAAGATTTGGATGGCTCCCAAAGTCTATGATTATATTGTATGTACCCTATTTCCCAAGTATTTTAAAGTAATTTTGGGAAAGCCATTTCCATATGTATAGACTAATGTATTGAATTTATACCTGTCTAATTGGGGAAAGTTTAATAGTAAGATTTGTATAAATTTGGTAGTATAAAAAACAGAAATAGACATTTTTCTTTCTTTTGGTGATTAAATGATACATTATTTTACACCAGAGAGATTTCATTAGCAAAAATGTTGTAAAACCCAGCCCATAGCTTTTATTCATGAGAAATGAAGTACCTTCACCTGTTAAGGTCCTTGTGAAGATGCCCATCAGTGTAGAAAAGACGCAGGCTCTGACCCTCATAGAGTCTTCAGTGAGCCCAAGACTAGTCACTAGTCCCAATTTTCACTTCCAGTTATTAATTCCAAATGCTTAGAAAGGTCAAAACAACATTTCCTTAATGTTAACTTTCCTTTCCTTTTTCTTTTCTCCATAGATTTTTCCTTGAAGTTCAGGGCAATTTCTGCCTCCTTATACTTTCTAGGCTAATTACTCTTACTCACTATCATCTTTCCCCCACAAGGGAGATTTAATTATGTATAGACATTTGTACGACTGTAATCCCCCTCTTACTGTTACTGTGGTTTTTGTTACGCTTGGTTAACCAGAGTCACGAAGCAGATGATCCATTTTCTGATGTGTCCTCCAAAGATCATTATAGCCTCACACTACGTTACAATACCTATATCATTTACCCCACTTCATCTCATCATGTAGGCATTTTATCACCTCACATCATCACAAGAAAGGTGAGTACAGTACAATAAGTTATTTTGAGAGACAGAAGAGCACAGTCACATAACTTTTATTACAGTACATTGTTATAATTGTCCTGTTATTATTAGTTTTATTGGTAATCCCTTACTGTGCCTAATTTATAATTTAAACTTTATCATGGGTATGTATAGGCGGGGGAAAAACACAGTATATATAGAGTTCAGTACTATCTGTGGCTTCAGACATCTACTGGGGGTGGATGTAGCTGCTGCAGAAAAGAGAGGACTACTATATATGCTGTCATTTCAATATTTTAAGCTTCTTGAATACAGAGATTCTATTCAACATTCATTGTTGTCTTTCAGAGTACAAAGCGCAAACAAATACATCATGGACACCCACTGATTCATTTATTATTATTATAGGCTCACCAGTGCCTCCCAGCAGGGCAAGGAAGATGAAGGCCTTCATCGTTGCTCCCTGGATCTGGACTGGGGAGAGTGATGAACATTTCTCATCCACAACTATTTATACCTCCAGGTTTGATATCGACACCCATGGCCATGGGTGCCAGAAAAGTGGTTTTACTGGAAATTCACAAATCCAAAATTAGAATTCAATTCTGTGCCAAATTGAAGATAATTCAGCATCAGATTTAAACATTAGCTTTTGTCTACTTTTCCAGAAGTTTATGGGAATTGAAGTAATAATCCCACCTGGTGCGATGTGTTCCCCATAATAGAAAAGTATGTTGGAGTAAGGTCACGGAACGGGGCTATGGGTGTCCTATTTCCCAGACAAAAGTCTTAGGTACTTGGTTGTCTCAACTGTGAACTTTTATCTTGAGGACCACCTTGAACACTACCCCCTTGATGTTTAATTAACATTGGCTCTTTCACTATTATATAATTTTTTGTGGTATCTCTGGCCTTGGATATCCATGTTAACTTTCCATTATTAATAGGGACAACTTGTTTCCTTGAGAAAAGAAAAATTGTTCTGAATTGAAGCTATGATCGATCTAGACAGAAGAGTGAAAAAATCACTTACATTTACTAGAACTTACTATATACTTTACATATACAAAAACTTTGCATATATTAATTTAATAATTCTCATTACAACCCTAGAAGGTACCTCTTACTATCCCCACTTTATGTATGGGAAAACTGAGGCACACAAAATTGCAGGAGACTTGACCAAAATCACATAGCAAGTACATGGTGGGGTAAGGCTTCCAACCCAGGAAATCTGGCTTCAGAGTCTGTGTGCTTAACTGCTGTACAACACTTCCCGCATAAGTTCACCACATTCTGGACACGATGATAATGCAGAAATCTTGGCCAATGATAATAGAATTGAAATTTATGGAGTGCTTCCTATGTGTCAGGCACTGTGGATGGGATTTATATACATCAATTCATTCAATCCTTACCAACTGCTTCATAAGTGGTGTTCTAATTTTTACCATTTTATAGATGGGGAGGGTGAAGCTTAGAGAAATTACATGTTTTGCTCAAAGTTTTATACTCTTCAGTGCTCAACACAGGGTTCAAACTCAAGCAGCCTCATTTCAGGGGTCGTGTCCTCCACTGTGATGCCATAAACATAATTAAGGAGAACAATCTGAACTCTACCAAATTAAGGGATGACTCTAGGGAGCAGATAGAATTCTTAGAATAATCTAAGAAATGTGTTCCTGGAGCAGTTGTCATAATTAATGAGGTATGGCAGAAGTGTCCAGAATAAGTGAATCTCAGGAAGAACTAACCTCTAACTACATATAACCAGAGTCTACTCCCACACATCTGAATGGCCTACCAGGATGTTTCTTCTGCTTTAGCAAATCATCCCTCCTGAAGTAGTTTGTTTCTTTTACATTTGAAATTTTTCTGATAAAAAGATGATTAACTAGAAGGCAGAACTGACATTTGGCGCCAGGTAATTCTGTGTTGTGGGGACTGCCCTGCACTCTGTAGGATATTTATTAGTGTCCCTGGTCTTAGTTACAAGTACCACTAGCCCCTCCTCAGAGTTGTGATAACCAAAATATCTCCAGACATTGCTAAATGTTCCCTTGGGGTCAAAATCATTCCCAGTTGGGAACAACCGATTTAAGGAAAAAAGATGGGCAAAGTAGCTTCTGAGGCCATAGCCATGGGAAAGTGCCTTGAACGTTAGGACAATGTAGGCACTCATTAACTACTGAATGAATGGCACATAAGGCAGGGGAGTTGCTCTTTTCTGATCCCAAATATCTCAGGAGTCCTGATGTATCTGCTGACATTTTTCCTCCCCTCTCTGTGACGTAGCCTTTCTTTGTTGTTTCCTCCTCCCTTTGTGACTCTGTCCCCCCTCTCTCTGCCCCACTTGGCCTCTCCCTTCTTCTAAAGGGTCCCTCTGCCATTCTCAGAGACTCACCAAACACTGAGATATGAAATACATTTAATAAATCATCCCCTTCCCCCATTTTTATGATGAGGAAGCTGTGGTCCTCATGGAAGTTATTGGAAAAGTCAGAACTCGGAACTGAATCTCTGGATTTCCTCTGACATGTTGAACTTTATCTGAGCCCTGTGCTCCCAGAAAACAGTGACTGTTGGGGCACCTGGGTGGCTCAGTCATTGAGTATCTGCCTTCGGCTCAGGTCCTGATCCCAGAGTCCTGGGATCGAGCCCCACTTTGGGCTCCTTGCTCAGCGGGAAGCCTGCTTCTCCCTCTCCCACTCCCCCTGCTTGTGTTCTCTCTCTCACTATGTCTTTCTGTTAAAAAACCTCAGAATTTTGAAAATGAAATCTTGCCATTTGCAATGACGTGGTTGGAACTAGAGGGTATTATGCTAAGCGAAATAAGTCAATCAGAGAAAGACAAGTATCATATGATCTCACTGATATGAGGAATTTGAGAAACAAGACAGAGGATCGTAGGGGAAGGGAGGGAAAAATGAAACAAGATGAAACCAGAGAGGGAGACAAATCATAAGAGTCTCTTAAATCAGGAAACAAACTGAGGGTTGCTGGAGAGCAGGGGGGTGGGGGGGATGTGGTGGCTGGGTGATGGATGTTGGGTAGGGTATGTGCTATGGTGAGAACTGTGAATTGTGTAAGACTGATGAATCACAGACCTGTACCCCTGAACAAATACATTATATGTTAATAAAAAAAAATCCTCAGAATTTTGTGTTCAGGGAAATGGCTTACCACAAAGAACTACCCTTCCACACAGGAGTTACTAGAGACTTTGTCCACTCTTTCTCGTGGCTCCCATAAATCTCAGGATGACTCCCTTATTTACCTGTGACAAGACCAAACACAGACCTTTCCCCTTTTATTTCCACCTGCTGAGGTGGCCAAATAGACTCTCCAACTTCCTATTCTTTGTCTCATGAATGATTAGCTAAGCTTAGAATTCTTTTTTCCCTGAAACTGGCTAGACACAGAGAAAGCTCTTTTTGTTCAGCTGACTGAGAAGTCCCCTGACTTCAAAACAATTGGTTTTCTCAATGACAAATTTCCCCACCTGTAACTTGTTTCTTTCTCCCTATAGAAGTCTTAAGGCAAAACCATCCTGCTGAAACACTCTGATCTTTGGATCTGGGGTGCTCTTCCTGCAATAGTCTGAATAAAATCAATCTTCTCATTTGTTCAGTTTTTGCCTTTGACTTTTATTGCTCTTCAATGCACTACACTCCTGTTTATAAGAGCCTTACATGACAACTTCTTGACTGCCTACCCACTGAAGATTTATGAGACAAATAGTGGGTTCCATCGGGGTTATTGGTCTACAATTTTCTTTTAGTGTCCTTCCTTCTGTGGCTTTGGTATCAGGCTCACATTGGCTTCATACAATGAATTCATAAGTGTTCCCTCCTCTTCAGCTTTTTGGAAGTGTCTGAGAGGGGTGGGTGTTAATTCCTCTTTAGATGTTTGGTAGAAATTGCCAGTGAGGTCATCTGGCCCTGGGGTCTTCTGTGTTGGGAAGTTTTTGATTACTGAGTCAATCTGTACTCCTCACTGATCTGTTCAGATTTTCTAATTATAAAGTTCTTATGACCGTGAGTTCTAATGTCAAATAAGAAATGCTATGTAAAATGCTTATTAAATAAAATAACTGTGATTTTAGTATCTCTGTATTTTCCAGGGTTCTGGGGATGCCTTTCTTCCCCTTTGTCTGAAAATTGTTGCAAAGTCCTACATAGTGGTGAAGAGCTTGGACTCTGGAGTCCAGCTTCTAGGATATGATTCCTGACTGCAAGACTTACCAGCTGTCTTATCCTGAAAAATACAGTTGACATCTTAAGCTTCATGTAGGGAGGAATATTAATACCTATTTCATAGGATAGTTGTGAGGATTGAATATTACTTAAAAGCATGTAAGAATGGTATGACACATTTTAGGATTGTTTGTTCCAGTACTTTGAAAAATGTCATTGGAATTTTGATCAGGATGGCATTGAAGGTATAGATTGCTCTGGGCAGCCTAGACATTATAACAATGTTTATTCTTCCTATCCATGAGCATGGAATGTTTTTTCATCTTTTTGTGTCTTCTTTAATTTCTTTCATGGGTGTTCTGTAGTTCCTAGAGTATAGATCTTTTACCTCTTTTGCTAGGTTTATTCTGAGGTATCTTATGGTTTGGGTGCTATTGTAAATGGAATAATTTCTCTAATTTCTCTTTCTACAATTGCATTGTTAGTGTATAAGAAAGCAACTGATTTCTGTGCATTGATTTTGTATCCTGCCACATTACTGAATTGCTGTATGAATTCTAGTAATTTGGGGGTGGAGTCTTTTCGGTTTTCCACATAAAGTATCAAGTCATCTGCAAAAAGAGAGAGTTTGACTTTTTCTTTGCCAATTTGAATACCTTTTATTTCTTTTTGTTGTCTAATTGCTGTTGCTAGGACTTCTAGTGCTATGTTGAACAATAGTGGCAAGAGTGGGCATCCTTGACGTGTTCCTGATCTTAAGGGAAAAGCTCCCAGCTTTTCCCCATTGAGGATGTTATTCACTGTGGGTTTTTCATAGATGGATTTTTATGGAATCAGAAAAGACCCCGAATCACCAAGGAAATGTTGAAAAAGAAAAACAAAGCTGGGGGCATCACGTTGCCCAATTTCAAGCTATATTACTAAGCAGTGATCACCAAGACAGCATGGTACTGGCACAAAAACAGACATATAGACCAATGGAACAGAATAGAGAGCCCAGATATGGACCCTCAACTCTACGGTCAAATAATCTTTGACAAAGCAGGAAAAAATATGCAATGGAAAAAAGACAGTCTCTTCAATAAATGGTGCTGGGAAAATTGGACAGCCACATGCAGAAGAATGAAACTCGACCATTCTCTAACACCATACACAAAGATAAACTCAAAATGGATAAAAGACCTCAATGTGAGACAGGAATCCATCAAAATCCTAGAAGAGAACATAGGCAGTAACCTCTTTGACATCGGCCACAGCAACTTCTTTCAAGATACATCTCCAAAGGCTAGTGAAACAAAAGCAAAAATGAACTTTTGGGATTTCATCAAGATAAAAAGCTTCTGCACAGCAAAGGAAACAGTCAACAAAACAAAGAGGCAGCCCACAGAATGGGAGAAGATATTTGCAAATGACACTACAGATAAAGGGCTGGTATCCAAAATCTATAAAGAACTTCTCAAACTCAACACCCAAAAAACAAATAATCAAGTCCATAAATGGGCAGAAGACATGAACAGACACTTCTCCAAAGAAGACATACAAATGGCTAACAGACACATGAGAAAATGTTCACCATCATTAGCCATCAGGGAAATTCAAATCAAAACCACATTGAGATACCACCTTACACCAGTTAGAATGGCAAAAATGGACAAGGCAAGAAACAACAAATGTTGGAGAGGTTGTGGAGAAAGGGGAACCCTCTTACACTGTTGGTGGGAATGCAAGTTGGTACAGCCACTTTGGAAAACAGTGTGGAGGTGCCTCAAAAAATTAAAAATAGAGCTACCCTATGACCCAGTAATTGCACTCCTGGGTATTTACCCCAAAGACACAGATGTAGTGAAAAGAAGGGCCATATGCACCCCAATGTTCATAGCAGCAATGTCTGCAAGCCAAACTGTGGAGAGAGCCTAGATGCCCTTCAACAGATGAATGGATAAAGAAGATGTGGTCCACATATACAATGAAGTATTACTCAGCCATCAGAAAGGATGAATACCCAACTTTTACATCAACATGGATGGGACTGGAGGAGATTATGCTAAGTGAAATAAGTCAAGCAGAGAAAGTCAATCATCATACGGTTTCACTTATTTGTGGAACATAAGGAATAGCATGGAGGACATTAAGAGAAGGAAAGGAAAAATGAAGGGCAGGAAATCGGAGGGAGAGATGAACCATGAGAGACTATGGACTCTGAGAAACAAACTGAGGGTTTTAGAGGGGAGAGGGGGTGGTGGGATGGGTTAGCCTGGTGGTGGGTATTAAGGAGGGCACGTACTGCATGGAGCACTGGGTGTTATACAAAAACAATGAATCGTGGATCACTACATCAAAAACTAATGATGTATGGTGGCTAACATAACATAATAAAATAAAATTTAAAAAAAGAATGGTGTGACACATTGAAAAAGCTTAATAAGTACTGGTTGTGATGATGATGGTGATGATGATGATGATGATTATATTTTTCACCTCCGCAGCAATGAGGAATGAATCCTGAATACTAAGAAGGAATAAACCTTCAATATGTCTCTGGTTCACAGAATTGTGTATTGTGGCTCAGCACTGTCCTGGGGCACACTGCTCCTAAAGTCAGGGATTGGCGATTACTGAACACCATGGGCATCTGGAGCACCGGGTGTCCCCAGTCTAATACAGCTCTCTCCACCAAAATAAATTAATTTTCCCTTTCGTTGTAAATATGTTTTGCTTGTGATACCCAGTGACAAATGTGAGACTCTGAACAGATGTGGGAGGATGAGGGTGGAGCTGGTCAGTAATCCCAGCCTGCCCTATCTGCACTCATTCTCAGCCGGCTTCCTTCTTGGGCATGAATGTGGGTGAAGAGTCTTTTTAGGGTGGTAAGGGCTGCTCCTAAGTTCTGTGAAGTAAACAGCCTGGGGATTTCACCAAAAACAAACAATATTTCTGCTCTGTAAAATCTATTACATGTTTATTGAGAACAATATGGGGAAAGAAACAATAGAAATATGAAACAATAAAAACTCACTAATTATAACTCCATTTAGCATTGTCCACTGTTAGCACACCTGCACTGCAATACTTTTTGCTCTGCCCATTCTCTATAATTTTCCCTCAACAAAAAAAGTCAATAATTTTTTGACTTTTTTTTAAGTGCAAGCAGTTTTAGGTTCACAACAAAATTGAGAGGAAAGTACAGAGATTTCCCATATACCCTGTGCCCTCCCCAGTGCATAGCCTCCCCCATCAGCAACATCCCCACCAGAATGGTCCATTTGTTACATGGATGAACCTACACTGACACACTATTACCCCTCAAAGTCCATAGTTTACCACAGCGTTCACTCTTCTTGCCGTCGTATAGTCCATAGGTTTGGACAACTGTATAATGAATGACATGTATCATTAGAGTATCATACAGAGTATTTTCACTGCCCTAAAAGTCCTCCGGGTTCTGCCTATTCATCCCTTCCCTGACTTCCGACCCTTGGAAACCACTGTTATTTTTATTGATGCCATGGTTTTGCCTTTTCCACAGTGTCCTATCTTTAGAATCATATGATATGAAGCCTTTTCAGTTTGCTTCTGTCCCTTTGTCTTATGCATTTAAGTTTCCTCCATGTCTTTTGTTACTTGATAGCTAGTGTTTTTTGGCACTGAATCATATTCCATTGTCTGGATGTCCCACAGTTTATTTATCAATACACTTATGAAAGAACATCTTTGTTGCTTCCAAGTTTTTTTTAATTTTAATTTTTTTATATTTTATTTAAATTCAGTTAGCCAACATATAGTACATCATTAGTTTTTTATGTAGTGTTCAATGATTCATTAGTTGCGTATAACACCCAATGCTCATCATATCATGTGCCCTCCTTAATGCCCATCCCCCAGTTACCCCATCCGCCCACCCCACCTCCCTTTCTTTAACCCTCAGTTTGTTTCCCAGAGTCAAGAGTCTCTCATCATTTGTCTCCCTGTCTGATTTCTTCCCATTCAGTTTTCTCTTCCTTCCCCTATGATCCGCTGTGTTATTCTTTATATTCTACATATGAGTGAAATCATATGATAATTATCTTTCTCTGATTGATTTATTTCACTTAGCATTATACCCTCCAGTTCCATCCATGTTGATGTAAATGGTAGGTATTCATCCTTTCTGATGGCTGAGTAATATTCCACTGTATATATGAACCATATCTTCTTTATCCATTCATCTGTTGAAGCACATCTCAGCTCCTTCCACAGTTTGGCTATTGTGGACATTGCTGCTATGAACAATGGGTGCAGTTTTCCCTTCTCTTCATTACATCTGTATCTATAGGATAAATACACAGTAGTGTAATTGTTGGGTAGTAAGGTAGCTCTATTTTTAACTTCTTGAGGAAACTCCATACTGTTTTCCAGAGTGGCTGTACCAGCTTCCAAGTTTTGTTTTGTTTGTATTTTTTTTTGAAAAATGTTTAATAACAGGTATCAATCATTATGGTATCATATAGAGTACTTTCACTGACTGAAAAATCCTTTGTGCTCTGCCTCCCTCCTCCTTAACCCCTGTCAATCACTAATTTATTACTCTGTCCATAGTTTGGCCTTTTCCAGAATGTCACATAGTTGGAATTATATAGTATGTAGCCATTTCAAATTGGTCTCTTTCACTTAGTAATATGCATTTAGGTTTCTTCCTTGTCTTTTCATGACTTGATAGCTCATTTCTTTTTAGTGCCGGATAATATTATGTTGTCTGGATGTATCACCTATTGAAGGACACCTAAACAGCTTCCAAGCTTGGGCAATTAAGAATAAAGCTGCTATAAGCATCCGTGTACAGGCTTTTAGTTTTGACAATTACAAATAAAGTTGCTATAAACATCCATATGCAACTTTGTGTGTGGAGATAAGTATCCATCTCGATTGTTGGATCCTATGGTAAGACGATGCTTAGGCAGATACCATAGCTGAGATGGGGTACAAATAGATGATGATTAGACTGAGTTATTCAGAATAAATGAGTACTCTAAGGCTAAATAAAAACTTTTGTATTTGCATCCACTCAATGAGACAGAACTTCTTAATTAACTTTTAAAAGTAAAACTAAAATAATACTAAGACAGTAAGTAAATATCTTAATTTTTTAGACAACTTTGAAAATTGTATTTCAATACCAAAATCACTTGCCATAAAAGATGAATGATGAGTATATTTTGAATTAAATAGGATTTCTAGGGTAAAAGAGGCTTCTATTTATCGTATTAAAGCAAATTTTCTCAGATAAATTCATCTTGAGCATATGCTGAAATTCTTTGCTTGTTAATGGAAAAACTAACAAGTAGATTATGGTGTATAACAATATGAAATAAACTTCTACCAAGGCTATCTATCCTATATGAGAAAAAATATTTACACAAGGAGCTAAGCTTCTATTGGCAGGTATTGCTTTACTTTACATAGCTATGAAAGGTCATAACCATGAGGTTGACAGTTGAGAGTCATCTTAAAATTTTCAGGAGCAAGTGGTAAGTAAAGTAAATTCATCTGTTACTGTGATTAGACATAGTAAGAAAAAATGACTTTTGGCTCAAAGCAGTTTTTCCTAATCTCAGATTGCTACCTCTTTACATATTTCCTTATTTTTGTGCCAAGATACCATGTCTTCCTGGAACTTACTGAATTATGAATTAGGTATTTATTTGTACTAAATATATTTTGGTGAGAGATAGCTCTTTGGACTCTACGAGGTGGCTTTTTATTTTAACGTGTAGTATGTTTTCATAGGTCTTTTTTAAAAGAAAAAAGATTATTTATTTTAGAGTGAGAGAGAGAGCATGAGAGTGGGGAGGGGCATAGGGAGTGGGGGAGAGAGAATCCTCAAGTAGACTCCCCGCTAAGCCCAAGGCAGGGCTCTGTCACAGGACCCTGAGATCGTGACCTGAGCCAAAATCAAGTTGGCCACTTAACCACTGAGCCACCTGGGATCCCCTGTTTTCATAGGTCTTTTATGTGTTTCTATGATTACACAGTTGACCCTTGAACAACATGAGTTTGAACTGCATGGGTTCACTTATTTGTGGACTTCTTACAGTACAGAACTGAAAATGCATTTTCTCTTCCTTATGATTTTCTTAATAACACTTTTTCTCTACTTTACTTTATTGTAAGAATATAGTATGTAGTACATAGAACATATGAAATATATGTTAATCAACTGTATGTTATCAGTATGGCTTCTGGCCAACAGTAGGCTACTAGTAGTTAAGTTTTGGGGGAGTCATAAGTTATACAAGAATTTTTTACTATGAGGGGTGTTGGTGCCCCAACCCTCACATTGTTCAAAGGTCCACTGTACTTAGAAATAGGTCTATGCTTCCTCACTGATATGAGGAATTCTTAATCTCAGGAAACAAACTGAGGGTTGCTGGAGTGGGGGGTGGGGTGGGAGGGATGGGGTGACTGGGTGATAGACACTGGGGAGTGTATGTGCTCTGGTAAGCGCTGTGAATTGGGCAAGACTGTTGAAGCTCAGATATGTACCTCTGAAACAAATAATGC
>NW_025409393.1:0-18224 GCF_002201575.2 Neomonachus schauinslandi
GGGGTGGGAGGGATGGGGTGACTGGGTGATAGACACTGGGGAGTGTATGTGCTCTGGTAAGCGCTGTGAATTGGGCAAGACTGTTGAAGCTCAGATATGTACCTCTGAAACAAATAATGCAATACATGTTAAGAAAAAAAAAGAAGAAGAAGATAGCAGGAGGGGAAGAATGAAGGGGGGAAATCAGAGGGGGAGACAAACCATGAGAGACGATGGACTCTGAAAAACAAACTGAGGGTTCTAGAGGGGAGGGGGGTGGGAGAATGGGTTAGCCTGGTGATGGGTATTAAAGAGGGCACATTCTGCATGGAGCACTGGGTGTTATGCACAAACAATGAATCATGGAACACTACATCTAAAACTAATGATGTAATGTATGGTGATTAACATAACAGTTAAAAAATTAAAAAAAAAAAAGTAGATCTATGCTTTCCAGTCACTCACACCTTTATCCAGTTTGCTTTTTTGCAGAATTTGCATGGATCAGCATTACCTTCCACAGTCTCTCTTTATTTGTTTTCTATTTACCAAGTGAAAATATATATACCGTGAGGGTAGGGTTTTGACTGTTTTGTTCTGCTGTATCTTTAGTGCATAAAACAGGGTTGGCACATTGTAGGTCTTCAGTAAGTATTCATTGAGTAAGTGGTTGAATATATGAATAGAAGAGTTCCATTGTTTCCACTGAGGGACACGCCAGGTTTATTTAATCAATCATCTATTAAATGGATATTTGAGTTGTTTCTGGATTTTCAGGATTTCATAGATAATATATCGATAAGCACCCTAGATTACTCTAGTAGAGACTGTGGCTGCCTCCTTAACATCCACTCCTCCTTCTCTTGGTGACTACCCTTATAACTACTCAGTTAACCAAACATATACCAAGTAGGCCAGATTTCTTGCAGAATGAAAAGTCCACCCCTTGCTCTGACGCTACACCATGTCGCTTCATTGTAAATTAATCAGCATAATCCCATTTGATTGTTGTCTCAGGGTTGTGCAAGTGACCAAATTCAGCTAAAGACACACAGTATGATGTCTGCCAGGGGCATCTGGGAAAGAAGCTTTCTAGATCTACTGGGAGCAACTTTGTTTATTTCTCTCCCTGGATACAGAAGAGGGAGAATCGGGCCCCGAGGGCCATTTTGATCACAAGGCTTTATCCCTAGGATAAACTGACAGTAACGACAGGAAATGACAGAAATGCACAGGCAGAGCCCAGAATAAGTTGGGTCCTTGACATTTTTGCATTGCTGAAGCAAAACATCCTCGAAGCCTTCCCCATTTCTAAGCTTCCACTGGTGCATTTTTAAAGACCAAATGAGTTGGATATTCTATTCCTTGCAACCGAATGACTTCTAAATGCTACACGCCCATTTATACTTGGTTTTTGTTTTTATATCCATGTTTTAATAGGATAGACTTCTAGAAGTGAAGTTGCTGGGTCAAAGGGTATACAGATTTTACATTTTAATATAAATTTACAAATTACAAAGAGTCAGATTTTAAAAAGACGAGAGAGAAAGTGACAAAAGAGGTTGAAAAGAGTCTATTGAATGGTATCAAGAAATAGGATTTGTTTGTTTTTTTCATACTTCTCTTTGGGCCTGCCCTGATCTCTCATCTTTTATCTGTCTCACTTAGCCTGTCCAATCTCTGAATCTGCACTCTACTTGGACTGAGGTGGGTAGGTGTATATTGGTGGTGGTGATGGGGTGGAACAGAAGGCATTTTAGAGGAAACAGGAGCATCTTTAAGCTCATTTGCTTCTGGAGAGAAGCCTGAGATGTTTAGTTAGGGTAGATCTAAAGCTACGGATTTTAACAAAGAGGAGTTATATATGAAATTAATTTAGGCTCTATGCAAACATAAAAGCAACTCAATGAGAACTATGGAAATAAGACAGGACAGCTTAGTTATGACCAAATAGTTAAGAGCCTTGAATGCAAGGCTAGGGAATTTGGGCTCCATCCTGGAGGCATTGACAAGGCGATATTAAGGGCTCAGGACTGCTCCCTATGCATGTGCCATCCAGAGTTACAGAGGAATAGAAATTTGGTAATGGGGTGTGTACCTTGCCATACTTTCCTCTTCCAAGATACCCGGTATGGACTGCATGTTCGTGTCCCCCCCACACCAAATGTATGTGCTCAAACCCTAATCCACAGTGGGATGGTATTAGGAGGTAGGGCCTTCACAAGGTTTAGATAAGGTCATAAAGGTGGAGCCCCCGTGATGGGATTAGTGTCCTTATAAGAAGAGATTAGAGCCCTCTCTCTGCCATGTGAGGACACAGTGAGAAGGCCACTGTCTACAACCCGGGAAGTGGGCTCCCACTATTTCCATGGCACATTGGACTTCTCAGCCTCCTGAACCATGAGAAATTAGTTTGTGGTTTAAGCCACCTGGGCTATAGCATTTTTGTTATAGCAGTCTAAACTAAGACAATATCCCTTCTTCACCTTATTCCTGAGGTTGTGAACCTTTCCCCCTTTCAGACCTCCTCCATCTGCTCCAGTGTTTCCATGCTCAGATCCCATGATATCTTCTTCCTGGATCTACACCGGATATGCATAGGAATCATGTGTTGGGACCTGTACTCCAAACGAACTCTGTAGACAAATCTTCTATGAACTGGATGTAATAGATCTATTTTTACAAATGTCCAAAAGTGCATTTGCGCTTTCTTTTTCTTAAAGTTCAAAATACCACATTATTTGGACTGGGATTTGGGGGACTGCTGGTGGAAGAGGGGCACAGATTGCTTGCAGACATCATGGCTGCTATAGCAATAAAACCCCAGTGGGAAAACAAGAAAGATCTCAGAGAAGGGGAACATATAAGTCGGTAAAACCTTGGAGAATGCAGGACATCGGTGATTTGTAAAAATTTCTCCACCTGGTGGTTTCCCTCATCTAGCCTCACAGAGTTTCAGATAGATTAGGGCACAGAAGGAGCCCGTGGTGTCCCAGCAGCGGCAATGCATTGGGAATCAAGACAGCTGGAGCTTGGTCTCCACCTGACTATGAGCTTGTCGAGAGACTTTGGGCAGTTGATTTTCACATTCTGCACCTTGGTGTCATCATCTGTTCAAAAATGTGATGGTAACAGTGACCTCTAAGCTTATCCATACTTATATCCTCAGTGGACCACACAGAGCCTAGCAGATAGTAGTTGATCAGTAAATTCATTTTGAGCAGGCTGAATGAATCATGACATAACCTCTCCATTTCTATCTTTGTGTAATTGTTCAGTTCCGAGTCTACCCTCTTACTCAGAAGCCGGTTTGAAGAGAAAGTTCATAAATATTAAGTAAGGACAGTTTTTGGACACATGCAATGTGGAACAAAGTGTTTTTATTTGATATTGTTTTCAGGTATGGTTGGAAGGTGAAGGTGACTAACGGGATGGTGCACAGAGCGGTACACATGCTTACATGCTTAGTTGGCAGTGATGGTCCGCCGAATCCAGCTCACGTAGTTGCAGACCTTGGTGTAGACACCAGGTTTGCCTTTTTGAGCACAGCCGATACCCCAGGAGACAATGCCTTGGAGCTCTCTGTTGCAGACCACAGGGCCACCAGAATCACCCTGCACAAGAGGGAAGAGACAGTAAGAACTCTCAACTATGCCAAGAGGGGGGAAAGGCAAAAACCCTGTTTCTCCATTACCCTGGGTCCATTTTCTCGGGTAGCTGATTCTCTAGGAAGCACCTTCCCTTCCCCTGGAAATCCAATTCTCAATCTCTAACAGCATGCCTCTCCTTTCTCCTCCCTCCTTCTAGCTCCTGCTCTTTTCTTAGTTGTAGGCATGCAGGGCCAAGAAGAGGTGAGGACTGGTGAGTGCAGTGCTGCCCAGCTAGCCCTGCTTTTATCAGAAAGCTTCCTTCTACAACATACCTCCTCAGCAGGGTGCCTGGATGTCCTGTTTGTACATCATCTTCTGTGTATCTTTTTACTCTTGGACTTAGACATTAATGTCTCAAAAAGAAAATTTATCACTGATCCCAAATCTCTCTGTGGTCCCTTATAATCCATCCCAGAGACAGCTTTTCAATCTGTGTTTTGGGAAAGGGAACTAAAGTGGAAGGGCATGAAGTTCTGCTGAAATGAGTACAAAGAAACTGACCTGGCAGGCATCCTTCCCACCCTGCAGGTAGCCCAGACAGATCATGTTGCTGCTGATCTTGCCAGGGTAGGCATTGCGGCAAGTGCTGTCAGAGAGGATGGGCGCTTGAAGACACTGCAGGGCATCAGGAAACTTTTCTGATGGGTGCAACAGTAAAAATGGAAGAATATTTTCCACAGGATTCCTAGAAAATTTTCCCAATCTCCCCCCCGCCCCCCAACACCTTCCCTACTCTCTCAGATTGCCAGTAACTTCTATTTTGGAAGAACAACTGTTATTGGAAAGTCTTTCCAACAGTTTTAGTCAATAAGTGTTCTCTCTGACATTAGCATCATTGACAATAGATCTCAAATCTAGACTATGTCTCAAGCAATTCTCTACTTTAGGCAGTACCCAAGCCTTCTGTTCTGTTTACCTCCTCAGTTTCTACTTCTTTGCAAATCACTAATCACACTTCAGTTGAATATCTGCCATCTTTATCATAGCTCATTTTTGTTGTGTTTTCCAGCAAAGGAATCTTCCTAAGACTCCATATGTCTACAAACTATCCTCTAGGAATCTTGCCTTGAGTGACAATTTGGACTAACTGACCCTCGACATGTCTTTCCCTTCTAGGATTTCCAGAGTTGGTGCTTTTGTTCCCTGTGACACTTACCCCCAACGCTCTGGAGATTCCCCCAGCCAGAGATGAGGCACTGGGTACCAGCAGCTGCACAGGATTTTGGCAGAGAGACAGCAGACACTCGAGAGTTGAGAGTGGCAGGTGAGCTCAGTTTGATCAACATGATGTCATTATCAAAAGTTTTTTCATTGTATTTGGGGTGGCGGATGACCTTGGCTGAATTGATGAATTGCTCAGCACTCTCAGAGACTGCAATGTTGTGTTCTCCCAGACGCACCTGGATTCGGCTGGATTAAAGGATGCAAAGTTCCTTGAGGGCCAACTTGAGGTTTTCCCCTTTCCCTGTTCACCCCATTCATGAGCATCAGCATGAACACCATCCCCGGCAAGCATTTCCACACATAGGTAATTGTGCACTAAAGGGAGCCCTACCAGTCATAGTGCAGGTGAGAGTAACTCTTAGGTGGGTGTCCCTACCAGTATAGACTTATAGCCCACCATTGTGTTAGAAAGTTATTTCCCATGACTAAGTGATGCCAATAAAAAGATGGGAAGTGAAACAGGAATTGGTGGTGACTATTCAGCACCTGTTACGCCTCCTCTGGTTGGGATTACCGATTACTGTAGGGAGATGTGGCAGGAATCAGAGACATAAAAGAATTTTAAGGGGGCAGAATGAATTGTGCTTATTTTTAATGTTTTACTGAAAGCTTCATGTGGGTTATTACCTCCATATGCCATTTTTTTCCTGATTGAGCTATCATGATTAGGACTATTTATTGATAATGCTCTTAAGCTAGTTCTAAGTATATTTCATCACTCACTAGCTCCCCTCCCATGTCTTTGGTACCATCATTTGGAAGGACATCAAGGAACTCTAAGTTTACTTTTCCATGTAAACTTGCCTCAGTGCATCATTCAGTGCCTGGGAGGAATGATGAGGCTCTTAGAATCTGAATGCTCTGCCCTCAAGTATAACTGTGCAGTTTACCCTGATTGTGTTTGGTAGAGTTGGGGCATGAGTTGATTTGAGAAAACAGGGATGTGAGGACTGGTTACTTACGACTTGTAGCAGTGAGCTGCGGACACCACCCACTGGGAATTGATGAGGGAGCCGCCACAGAAGAGGTAGCCCAAGTTCAGGAACACCTGGTAGGGGACAGAATTCTTCTGACAGGTGTAGCCCCCAATGATCTTGTCATCATCATCAATGGGGAAAGCAACTGACAAAAATTGGAAACAATCAGGTAAACAGATCAGATCCATCTTGGAGTTTCTACTTACCTCAGAGTTTT
Source organism: Neomonachus schauinslandi (assembly GCF_002201575.2). Lineage (NCBI taxonomy): Eukaryota > Metazoa > Chordata > Mammalia > Carnivora > Phocidae > Neomonachus > Neomonachus schauinslandi. Next base: position 6,048 of record NW_025409393.1, read on the forward strand.
TTCAGATTAACTAGTAAAGAGAAGATAATGTTTTCCCTTGACATATAATCAGGAAATGGTGAATACATAATTTTTACATATTTTTCCCCAAATCTCATTATTCTATTCCTTTAACACATACCCTACTTATACTATTATGTGTCTAATTTTTTAATTTATGCTTTAAATTTGATATACTGTTTTTTAACATAAGCAACACACACACACACACACACACACACAAACACACACACACCTCGATCAGAGACTCTATATAATAAATGCCCTGAACATTACTATCTAAGGGTATAAAGAATACTTTTTATACAAAACTTTGCTCAACAGTCACGTAAATAAGCTTAATAAGGTTTTACAGTAACCATGCTTATGTTTATTTTTGGTAGTTGGTATAGGATAGATATCCCCGTGAAGTAACAGAAAGGACGATTTTAGAAGCCCCCTAAGAATATTCAGGCCTGGAAGGAATTGGGAGTTTTGTATTCTTGTTCCCCCAATTTCTCTTTTTGGTTCTTGCCTAAAATTTTCACGAAATAATTTCATAGAACATTATATGGTTTTCCTTTCCAATCTTGCCCCTTATCTCAATTTTCTTCCCAACATTTTAAAATTTACTCAGCATTCTGAAGTCTGCCCACTGATTTATTAAGATTTGGATGGCTCCCAAAGTCTATGATTATATTGTATGTACCCTATTTCCCAAGTATTTTAAAGTAATTTTGGGAAAGCCATTTCCATATGTATAGACTAATGTATTGAATTTATACCTGTCTAATTGGGGAAAGTTTAATAGTAAGATTTGTATAAATTTGGTAGTATAAAAAACAGAAATAGACATTTTTCTTTCTTTTGGTGATTAAATGATACATTATTTTACACCAGAGAGATTTCATTAGCAAAAATGTTGTAAAACCCAGCCCATAGCTTTTATTCATGAGAAATGAAGTACCTTCACCTGTTAAGGTCCTTGTGAAGATGCCCATCAGTGTAGAAAAGACGCAGGCTCTGACCCTCATAGAGTCTTCAGTGAGCCCAAGACTAGTCACTAGTCCCAATTTTCACTTCCAGTTATTAATTCCAAATGCTTAGAAAGGTCAAAACAACATTTCCTTAATGTTAACTTTCCTTTCCTTTTTCTTTTCTCCATAGATTTTTCCTTGAAGTTCAGGGCAATTTCTGCCTCCTTATACTTTCTAGGCTAATTACTCTTACTCACTATCATCTTTCCCCCACAAGGGAGATTTAATTATGTATAGACATTTGTACGACTGTAATCCCCCTCTTACTGTTACTGTGGTTTTTGTTACGCTTGGTTAACCAGAGTCACGAAGCAGATGATCCATTTTCTGATGTGTCCTCCAAAGATCATTATAGCCTCACACTACGTTACAATACCTATATCATTTACCCCACTTCATCTCATCATGTAGGCATTTTATCACCTCACATCATCACAAGAAAGGTGAGTACAGTACAATAAGTTATTTTGAGAGACAGAAGAGCACAGTCACATAACTTTTATTACAGTACATTGTTATAATTGTCCTGTTATTATTAGTTTTATTGGTAATCCCTTACTGTGCCTAATTTATAATTTAAACTTTATCATGGGTATGTATAGGCGGGGGAAAAACACAGTATATATAGAGTTCAGTACTATCTGTGGCTTCAGACATCTACTGGGGGTGGATGTAGCTGCTGCAGAAAAGAGAGGACTACTATATATGCTGTCATTTCAATATTTTAAGCTTCTTGAATACAGAGATTCTATTCAACATTCATTGTTGTCTTTCAGAGTACAAAGCGCAAACAAATACATCATGGACACCCACTGATTCATTTATTATTATTATAGGCTCACCAGTGCCTCCCAGCAGGGCAAGGAAGATGAAGGCCTTCATCGTTGCTCCCTGGATCTGGACTGGGGAGAGTGATGAACATTTCTCATCCACAACTATTTATACCTCCAGGTTTGATATCGACACCCATGGCCATGGGTGCCAGAAAAGTGGTTTTACTGGAAATTCACAAATCCAAAATTAGAATTCAATTCTGTGCCAAATTGAAGATAATTCAGCATCAGATTTAAACATTAGCTTTTGTCTACTTTTCCAGAAGTTTATGGGAATTGAAGTAATAATCCCACCTGGTGCGATGTGTTCCCCATAATAGAAAAGTATGTTGGAGTAAGGTCACGGAACGGGGCTATGGGTGTCCTATTTCCCAGACAAAAGTCTTAGGTACTTGGTTGTCTCAACTGTGAACTTTTATCTTGAGGACCACCTTGAACACTACCCCCTTGATGTTTAATTAACATTGGCTCTTTCACTATTATATAATTTTTTGTGGTATCTCTGGCCTTGGATATCCATGTTAACTTTCCATTATTAATAGGGACAACTTGTTTCCTTGAGAAAAGAAAAATTGTTCTGAATTGAAGCTATGATCGATCTAGACAGAAGAGTGAAAAAATCACTTACATTTACTAGAACTTACTATATACTTTACATATACAAAAACTTTGCATATATTAATTTAATAATTCTCATTACAACCCTAGAAGGTACCTCTTACTATCCCCACTTTATGTATGGGAAAACTGAGGCACACAAAATTGCAGGAGACTTGACCAAAATCACATAGCAAGTACATGGTGGGGTAAGGCTTCCAACCCAGGAAATCTGGCTTCAGAGTCTGTGTGCTTAACTGCTGTACAACACTTCCCGCATAAGTTCACCACATTCTGGACACGATGATAATGCAGAAATCTTGGCCAATGATAATAGAATTGAAATTTATGGAGTGCTTCCTATGTGTCAGGCACTGTGGATGGGATTTATATACATCAATTCATTCAATCCTTACCAACTGCTTCATAAGTGGTGTTCTAATTTTTACCATTTTATAGATGGGGAGGGTGAAGCTTAGAGAAATTACATGTTTTGCTCAAAGTTTTATACTCTTCAGTGCTCAACACAGGGTTCAAACTCAAGCAGCCTCATTTCAGGGGTCGTGTCCTCCACTGTGATGCCATAAACATAATTAAGGAGAACAATCTGAACTCTACCAAATTAAGGGATGACTCTAGGGAGCAGATAGAATTCTTAGAATAATCTAAGAAATGTGTTCCTGGAGCAGTTGTCATAATTAATGAGGTATGGCAGAAGTGTCCAGAATAAGTGAATCTCAGGAAGAACTAACCTCTAACTACATATAACCAGAGTCTACTCCCACACATCTGAATGGCCTACCAGGATGTTTCTTCTGCTTTAGCAAATCATCCCTCCTGAAGTAGTTTGTTTCTTTTACATTTGAAATTTTTCTGATAAAAAGATGATTAACTAGAAGGCAGAACTGACATTTGGCGCCAGGTAATTCTGTGTTGTGGGGACTGCCCTGCACTCTGTAGGATATTTATTAGTGTCCCTGGTCTTAGTTACAAGTACCACTAGCCCCTCCTCAGAGTTGTGATAACCAAAATATCTCCAGACATTGCTAAATGTTCCCTTGGGGTCAAAATCATTCCCAGTTGGGAACAACCGATTTAAGGAAAAAAGATGGGCAAAGTAGCTTCTGAGGCCATAGCCATGGGAAAGTGCCTTGAACGTTAGGACAATGTAGGCACTCATTAACTACTGAATGAATGGCACATAAGGCAGGGGAGTTGCTCTTTTCTGATCCCAAATATCTCAGGAGTCCTGATGTATCTGCTGACATTTTTCCTCCCCTCTCTGTGACGTAGCCTTTCTTTGTTGTTTCCTCCTCCCTTTGTGACTCTGTCCCCCCTCTCTCTGCCCCACTTGGCCTCTCCCTTCTTCTAAAGGGTCCCTCTGCCATTCTCAGAGACTCACCAAACACTGAGATATGAAATACATTTAATAAATCATCCCCTTCCCCCATTTTTATGATGAGGAAGCTGTGGTCCTCATGGAAGTTATTGGAAAAGTCAGAACTCGGAACTGAATCTCTGGATTTCCTCTGACATGTTGAACTTTATCTGAGCCCTGTGCTCCCAGAAAACAGTGACTGTTGGGGCACCTGGGTGGCTCAGTCATTGAGTATCTGCCTTCGGCTCAGGTCCTGATCCCAGAGTCCTGGGATCGAGCCCCACTTTGGGCTCCTTGCTCAGCGGGAAGCCTGCTTCTCCCTCTCCCACTCCCCCTGCTTGTGTTCTCTCTCTCACTATGTCTTTCTGTTAAAAAACCTCAGAATTTTGAAAATGAAATCTTGCCATTTGCAATGACGTGGTTGGAACTAGAGGGTATTATGCTAAGCGAAATAAGTCAATCAGAGAAAGACAAGTATCATATGATCTCACTGATATGAGGAATTTGAGAAACAAGACAGAGGATCGTAGGGGAAGGGAGGGAAAAATGAAACAAGATGAAACCAGAGAGGGAGACAAATCATAAGAGTCTCTTAAATCAGGAAACAAACTGAGGGTTGCTGGAGAGCAGGGGGGTGGGGGGGATGTGGTGGCTGGGTGATGGATGTTGGGTAGGGTATGTGCTATGGTGAGAACTGTGAATTGTGTAAGACTGATGAATCACAGACCTGTACCCCTGAACAAATACATTATATGTTAATAAAAAAAAATCCTCAGAATTTTGTGTTCAGGGAAATGGCTTACCACAAAGAACTACCCTTCCACACAGGAGTTACTAGAGACTTTGTCCACTCTTTCTCGTGGCTCCCATAAATCTCAGGATGACTCCCTTATTTACCTGTGACAAGACCAAACACAGACCTTTCCCCTTTTATTTCCACCTGCTGAGGTGGCCAAATAGACTCTCCAACTTCCTATTCTTTGTCTCATGAATGATTAGCTAAGCTTAGAATTCTTTTTTCCCTGAAACTGGCTAGACACAGAGAAAGCTCTTTTTGTTCAGCTGACTGAGAAGTCCCCTGACTTCAAAACAATTGGTTTTCTCAATGACAAATTTCCCCACCTGTAACTTGTTTCTTTCTCCCTATAGAAGTCTTAAGGCAAAACCATCCTGCTGAAACACTCTGATCTTTGGATCTGGGGTGCTCTTCCTGCAATAGTCTGAATAAAATCAATCTTCTCATTTGTTCAGTTTTTGCCTTTGACTTTTATTGCTCTTCAATGCACTACACTCCTGTTTATAAGAGCCTTACATGACAACTTCTTGACTGCCTACCCACTGAAGATTTATGAGACAAATAGTGGGTTCCATCGGGGTTATTGGTCTACAATTTTCTTTTAGTGTCCTTCCTTCTGTGGCTTTGGTATCAGGCTCACATTGGCTTCATACAATGAATTCATAAGTGTTCCCTCCTCTTCAGCTTTTTGGAAGTGTCTGAGAGGGGTGGGTGTTAATTCCTCTTTAGATGTTTGGTAGAAATTGCCAGTGAGGTCATCTGGCCCTGGGGTCTTCTGTGTTGGGAAGTTTTTGATTACTGAGTCAATCTGTACTCCTCACTGATCTGTTCAGATTTTCTAATTATAAAGTTCTTATGACCGTGAGTTCTAATGTCAAATAAGAAATGCTATGTAAAATGCTTATTAAATAAAATAACTGTGATTTTAGTATCTCTGTATTTTCCAGGGTTCTGGGGATGCCTTTCTTCCCCTTTGTCTGAAAATTGTTGCAAAGTCCTACATAGTGGTGAAGAGCTTGGACTCTGGAGTCCAGCTTCTAGGATATGATTCCTGACTGCAAGACTTACCAGCTGTCTTATCCTGAAAAATACAGTTGACATCTTAAGCTTCATGTAGGGAGGAATATTAATACCTATTTCATAGGATAGTTGTGAGGATTGAATATTACTTAAAAGCATGTAAGAATGGTATGACACATTTTAGGATTGTTTGTTCCAGTACTTTGAAAAATGTCATTGGAATTTTGATCAGGATGGCATTGAAGGTATAGATTGCTCTGGGCAGCCTAGACATTATAACAATGTTTATTCTTCCTATCCATGAGCATGGAATGTTTTTTCATCTTTTTGTGTCTTCTTTAATTTCTTTCATGGGTGTTCTGTAGTTCCTAGAGTATAGATCTTTTACCTCTTTTGCTAGGTTTATTCTGAGGTATCTTATGGTTTGGGTGCTATTGTAAATGGAATAATTTCTCTAATTTCTCTTTCTACAATTGCATTGTTAGTGTATAAGAAAGCAACTGATTTCTGTGCATTGATTTTGTATCCTGCCACATTACTGAATTGCTGTATGAATTCTAGTAATTTGGGGGTGGAGTCTTTTCGGTTTTCCACATAAAGTATCAAGTCATCTGCAAAAAGAGAGAGTTTGACTTTTTCTTTGCCAATTTGAATACCTTTTATTTCTTTTTGTTGTCTAATTGCTGTTGCTAGGACTTCTAGTGCTATGTTGAACAATAGTGGCAAGAGTGGGCATCCTTGACGTGTTCCTGATCTTAAGGGAAAAGCTCCCAGCTTTTCCCCATTGAGGATGTTATTCACTGTGGGTTTTTCATAGATGGATTTTTATGGAATCAGAAAAGACCCCGAATCACCAAGGAAATGTTGAAAAAGAAAAACAAAGCTGGGGGCATCACGTTGCCCAATTTCAAGCTATATTACTAAGCAGTGATCACCAAGACAGCATGGTACTGGCACAAAAACAGACATATAGACCAATGGAACAGAATAGAGAGCCCAGATATGGACCCTCAACTCTACGGTCAAATAATCTTTGACAAAGCAGGAAAAAATATGCAATGGAAAAAAGACAGTCTCTTCAATAAATGGTGCTGGGAAAATTGGACAGCCACATGCAGAAGAATGAAACTCGACCATTCTCTAACACCATACACAAAGATAAACTCAAAATGGATAAAAGACCTCAATGTGAGACAGGAATCCATCAAAATCCTAGAAGAGAACATAGGCAGTAACCTCTTTGACATCGGCCACAGCAACTTCTTTCAAGATACATCTCCAAAGGCTAGTGAAACAAAAGCAAAAATGAACTTTTGGGATTTCATCAAGATAAAAAGCTTCTGCACAGCAAAGGAAACAGTCAACAAAACAAAGAGGCAGCCCACAGAATGGGAGAAGATATTTGCAAATGACACTACAGATAAAGGGCTGGTATCCAAAATCTATAAAGAACTTCTCAAACTCAACACCCAAAAAACAAATAATCAAGTCCATAAATGGGCAGAAGACATGAACAGACACTTCTCCAAAGAAGACATACAAATGGCTAACAGACACATGAGAAAATGTTCACCATCATTAGCCATCAGGGAAATTCAAATCAAAACCACATTGAGATACCACCTTACACCAGTTAGAATGGCAAAAATGGACAAGGCAAGAAACAACAAATGTTGGAGAGGTTGTGGAGAAAGGGGAACCCTCTTACACTGTTGGTGGGAATGCAAGTTGGTACAGCCACTTTGGAAAACAGTGTGGAGGTGCCTCAAAAAATTAAAAATAGAGCTACCCTATGACCCAGTAATTGCACTCCTGGGTATTTACCCCAAAGACACAGATGTAGTGAAAAGAAGGGCCATATGCACCCCAATGTTCATAGCAGCAATGTCTGCAAGCCAAACTGTGGAGAGAGCCTAGATGCCCTTCAACAGATGAATGGATAAAGAAGATGTGGTCCACATATACAATGAAGTATTACTCAGCCATCAGAAAGGATGAATACCCAACTTTTACATCAACATGGATGGGACTGGAGGAGATTATGCTAAGTGAAATAAGTCAAGCAGAGAAAGTCAATCATCATACGGTTTCACTTATTTGTGGAACATAAGGAATAGCATGGAGGACATTAAGAGAAGGAAAGGAAAAATGAAGGGCAGGAAATCGGAGGGAGAGATGAACCATGAGAGACTATGGACTCTGAGAAACAAACTGAGGGTTTTAGAGGGGAGAGGGGGTGGTGGGATGGGTTAGCCTGGTGGTGGGTATTAAGGAGGGCACGTACTGCATGGAGCACTGGGTGTTATACAAAAACAATGAATCGTGGATCACTACATCAAAAACTAATGATGTATGGTGGCTAACATAACATAATAAAATAAAATTTAAAAAAAGAATGGTGTGACACATTGAAAAAGCTTAATAAGTACTGGTTGTGATGATGATGGTGATGATGATGATGATGATTATATTTTTCACCTCCGCAGCAATGAGGAATGAATCCTGAATACTAAGAAGGAATAAACCTTCAATATGTCTCTGGTTCACAGAATTGTGTATTGTGGCTCAGCACTGTCCTGGGGCACACTGCTCCTAAAGTCAGGGATTGGCGATTACTGAACACCATGGGCATCTGGAGCACCGGGTGTCCCCAGTCTAATACAGCTCTCTCCACCAAAATAAATTAATTTTCCCTTTCGTTGTAAATATGTTTTGCTTGTGATACCCAGTGACAAATGTGAGACTCTGAACAGATGTGGGAGGATGAGGGTGGAGCTGGTCAGTAATCCCAGCCTGCCCTATCTGCACTCATTCTCAGCCGGCTTCCTTCTTGGGCATGAATGTGGGTGAAGAGTCTTTTTAGGGTGGTAAGGGCTGCTCCTAAGTTCTGTGAAGTAAACAGCCTGGGGATTTCACCAAAAACAAACAATATTTCTGCTCTGTAAAATCTATTACATGTTTATTGAGAACAATATGGGGAAAGAAACAATAGAAATATGAAACAATAAAAACTCACTAATTATAACTCCATTTAGCATTGTCCACTGTTAGCACACCTGCACTGCAATACTTTTTGCTCTGCCCATTCTCTATAATTTTCCCTCAACAAAAAAAGTCAATAATTTTTTGACTTTTTTTTAAGTGCAAGCAGTTTTAGGTTCACAACAAAATTGAGAGGAAAGTACAGAGATTTCCCATATACCCTGTGCCCTCCCCAGTGCATAGCCTCCCCCATCAGCAACATCCCCACCAGAATGGTCCATTTGTTACATGGATGAACCTACACTGACACACTATTACCCCTCAAAGTCCATAGTTTACCACAGCGTTCACTCTTCTTGCCGTCGTATAGTCCATAGGTTTGGACAACTGTATAATGAATGACATGTATCATTAGAGTATCATACAGAGTATTTTCACTGCCCTAAAAGTCCTCCGGGTTCTGCCTATTCATCCCTTCCCTGACTTCCGACCCTTGGAAACCACTGTTATTTTTATTGATGCCATGGTTTTGCCTTTTCCACAGTGTCCTATCTTTAGAATCATATGATATGAAGCCTTTTCAGTTTGCTTCTGTCCCTTTGTCTTATGCATTTAAGTTTCCTCCATGTCTTTTGTTACTTGATAGCTAGTGTTTTTTGGCACTGAATCATATTCCATTGTCTGGATGTCCCACAGTTTATTTATCAATACACTTATGAAAGAACATCTTTGTTGCTTCCAAGTTTTTTTTAATTTTAATTTTTTTATATTTTATTTAAATTCAGTTAGCCAACATATAGTACATCATTAGTTTTTTATGTAGTGTTCAATGATTCATTAGTTGCGTATAACACCCAATGCTCATCATATCATGTGCCCTCCTTAATGCCCATCCCCCAGTTACCCCATCCGCCCACCCCACCTCCCTTTCTTTAACCCTCAGTTTGTTTCCCAGAGTCAAGAGTCTCTCATCATTTGTCTCCCTGTCTGATTTCTTCCCATTCAGTTTTCTCTTCCTTCCCCTATGATCCGCTGTGTTATTCTTTATATTCTACATATGAGTGAAATCATATGATAATTATCTTTCTCTGATTGATTTATTTCACTTAGCATTATACCCTCCAGTTCCATCCATGTTGATGTAAATGGTAGGTATTCATCCTTTCTGATGGCTGAGTAATATTCCACTGTATATATGAACCATATCTTCTTTATCCATTCATCTGTTGAAGCACATCTCAGCTCCTTCCACAGTTTGGCTATTGTGGACATTGCTGCTATGAACAATGGGTGCAGTTTTCCCTTCTCTTCATTACATCTGTATCTATAGGATAAATACACAGTAGTGTAATTGTTGGGTAGTAAGGTAGCTCTATTTTTAACTTCTTGAGGAAACTCCATACTGTTTTCCAGAGTGGCTGTACCAGCTTCCAAGTTTTGTTTTGTTTGTATTTTTTTTGAAAAATGTTTAATAACAGGTATCAATCATTATGGTATCATATAGAGTACTTTCACTGACTGAAAAATCCTTTGTGCTCTGCCTCCCTCCTCCTTAACCCCTGTCAATCACTAATTTATTACTCTGTCCATAGTTTGGCCTTTTCCAGAATGTCACATAGTTGGAATTATATAGTATGTAGCCATTTCAAATTGGTCTCTTTCACTTAGTAATATGCATTTAGGTTTCTTCCTTGTCTTTTCATGACTTGATAGCTCATTTCTTTTTAGTGCCGGATAATATTATGTTGTCTGGATGTATCACCTATTGAAGGACACCTAAACAGCTTCCAAGCTTGGGCAATTAAGAATAAAGCTGCTATAAGCATCCGTGTACAGGCTTTTAGTTTTGACAATTACAAATAAAGTTGCTATAAACATCCATATGCAACTTTGTGTGTGGAGATAAGTATCCATCTCGATTGTTGGATCCTATGGTAAGACGATGCTTAGGCAGATACCATAGCTGAGATGGGGTACAAATAGATGATGATTAGACTGAGTTATTCAGAATAAATGAGTACTCTAAGGCTAAATAAAAACTTTTGTATTTGCATCCACTCAATGAGACAGAACTTCTTAATTAACTTTTAAAAGTAAAACTAAAATAATACTAAGACAGTAAGTAAATATCTTAATTTTTTAGACAACTTTGAAAATTGTATTTCAATACCAAAATCACTTGCCATAAAAGATGAATGATGAGTATATTTTGAATTAAATAGGATTTCTAGGGTAAAAGAGGCTTCTATTTATCGTATTAAAGCAAATTTTCTCAGATAAATTCATCTTGAGCATATGCTGAAATTCTTTGCTTGTTAATGGAAAAACTAACAAGTAGATTATGGTGTATAACAATATGAAATAAACTTCTACCAAGGCTATCTATCCTATATGAGAAAAAATATTTACACAAGGAGCTAAGCTTCTATTGGCAGGTATTGCTTTACTTTACATAGCTATGAAAGGTCATAACCATGAGGTTGACAGTTGAGAGTCATCTTAAAATTTTCAGGAGCAAGTGGTAAGTAAAGTAAATTCATCTGTTACTGTGATTAGACATAGTAAGAAAAAATGACTTTTGGCTCAAAGCAGTTTTTCCTAATCTCAGATTGCTACCTCTTTACATATTTCCTTATTTTTGTGCCAAGATACCATGTCTTCCTGGAACTTACTGAATTATGAATTAGGTATTTATTTGTACTAAATATATTTTGGTGAGAGATAGCTCTTTGGACTCTACGAGGTGGCTTTTTATTTTAACGTGTAGTATGTTTTCATAGGTCTTTTTTAAAAGAAAAAAGATTATTTATTTTAGAGTGAGAGAGAGAGCATGAGAGTGGGGAGGGGCATAGGGAGTGGGGGAGAGAGAATCCTCAAGTAGACTCCCCGCTAAGCCCAAGGCAGGGCTCTGTCACAGGACCCTGAGATCGTGACCTGAGCCAAAATCAAGTTGGCCACTTAACCACTGAGCCACCTGGGATCCCCTGTTTTCATAGGTCTTTTATGTGTTTCTATGATTACACAGTTGACCCTTGAACAACATGAGTTTGAACTGCATGGGTTCACTTATTTGTGGACTTCTTACAGTACAGAACTGAAAATGCATTTTCTCTTCCTTATGATTTTCTTAATAACACTTTTTCTCTACTTTACTTTATTGTAAGAATATAGTATGTAGTACATAGAACATATGAAATATATGTTAATCAACTGTATGTTATCAGTATGGCTTCTGGCCAACAGTAGGCTACTAGTAGTTAAGTTTTGGGGGAGTCATAAGTTATACAAGAATTTTTTACTATGAGGGGTGTTGGTGCCCCAACCCTCACATTGTTCAAAGGTCCACTGTACTTAGAAATAGGTCTATGCTTCCTCACTGATATGAGGAATTCTTAATCTCAGGAAACAAACTGAGGGTTGCTGGAGTGGGGGGGTGGGGTGGGAGGGATGGGGTGACTGGGTGATAGACACTGGGGAGTGTATGTGCTCTGGTAAGCGCTGTGAATTGGGCAAGACTGTTGAAGCTCAGATATGTACCTCTGAAACAAATAATGC
>NW_025409394.1:0-18012 GCF_002201575.2 Neomonachus schauinslandi
TTTCGTCTTATGGTATTGCTTATCTCTCGAATTCTGTCCTCGTGATCCAGTAGTTGTTTATCTCTCTTTTTCTCACCTTCTTTATTTTCCATCATTTGGTCTTCTATATTACTGATTCTCTCTTCTGCCTCATTTATCGTAGCAGTTAGTGCCCCCATTTTTGATTGCACCTCATTAATAGCCTTTCTGATTTCTACTTGGTTATATTTTAGCTCTTTTACTTCTCCAGAAAGGGTTTCTCTAATAACTTCCATATTTTTTCAAGCCCAGCTAGTATCTTTAAAGTGATGATTCTGAACTCTAGATCTGACATCGTACTAATGTCCGTATTGAGTAGGTCCCTGGCAGTCGGTACTACTTCTTGTTCTTTTTGTTGAGGTGATTTTTTCCATCTTGTCATTTTGTGCAGAGGAGAATAGATTAATGAGAGAACAAAATGCTAGCAGAGTAACAACATCCCCAGAAAATATACTCTAAACAAATCAGAAAAGACCTGAAGCAGTGGAAAAAGAAACGGAAAGAGAGAAAAAGGAAAAAGAAAAAAAAGAAAAAGATAAAGATAAAAACAAACAAAAACAAACAAAACAAAAAAACAACAACAAAAAAACCCAGAATATGATCAAATATGATCAGGCTGGTATATAGATCAGTGCCACACACTAGATTTGGGGTGTATTTTGGTCTTTTAGAAGAAAGTGCCTCCCAAAATTTTAAAGAAAGAAAAACTTATATATGTACAAAAATAAGGGTTGATATGATGAAGGGATGGAATATGACTGTAAAGATGGAAATTATAACAAATTTTATAAAAGGACTTGATAAGAAGTTGTTTGAAAAAAGAAAGAAGAGGATTTTAAAAAAGACAAAAAAGAGAAAAGAAAAAAAAAGGGAGAGAATGTGATCAGGCAGGGGAGTAGAAAAAACCATATACTAGAGATTTAGGGTATATTTTAATCTGTTAGAAGAAACTATCTCAAAATTTTAAAGAGAGAACAACTTATATATATATGCCAAAAATACGGGTAACTACATGAAGGGATAGATTATGACTCTTAAAATGAAAAATAAAAATGTTTTTTTAAAAAATGGGATTGATAAGATGTTGGTTAAAAAAGGGAAAAAGAAAAATTCAAAAAAAAAAGAAAAAAAAAAGACAGTTAAAAAAAAATTAACTTTGAAAGACTAAAGAATCACGGTAAATAAGCCATGAATTCTATGTGCAGTGTTCCCCTACCGTTGGAGTTCTCCCGTTCTCATTGATCGGTAAACTTGGTCTTGGCGGGCTGTTCTTGCTGATCTTCTGGGGGAAGGGCCTGTTGCCATGGTTTCCAAATGTCTTTGCCGGAGGCGGAATTGCCCTGCTGTTGCCCGCTCCCGGCTAAGTAATCTGCTCGGGTTTGCTCTCCAGAGCTTTTGTTCCCTGCGAGCTTTCCGTACAGCTTTGGAGGTGGAGAGTGAAAATGGCGGCCTCCTAATCTCCACCCTGGAGGAGCCGAGAACTCAGGGCCCCACTCCTCAGTGAGCCTCCAGAGAAAAGCCGTCAGTCACTCCCGTCTCCCCGGTCTCCAGCTGCACTCTGTGCTCACCCAGCCTGTGACCGCGCGTTTCTATCTCTGGCACCCGATCTCAGTGTGGAGTCTCCAAACCCAGCAGATCCCTGCGGTGCACTCCCGCGCGGCTCCTCCCGGGGGAGGAAGGTGAGTCTCCCCGGATCTGGGCTTGTTGGGTCCCTGCTGGAGGAGCAGGGGCCCGACTGTGCCGCGGATCACGGTTTATGGCAACCCCGAGCTGAGAGCCCGCGCCTGGGCTCCGCCTCTGCAGCCGGCTTCCCTGCTCTGATACCTGGGAGCTCTGCCACACTCAGGCACCCCCGGTCTTTCTGTGACCCCGAGGGTCCTGAGACCACACTGTCCCGGAGGGTTCCACCCCCCGCTTAGCCACCAGAGTGACGTCCCTCAGTGGAGCAGACTTTTAAAAGTTCTGATTTTGTGCTCTGTGGTTCTATCACTTGCCAGAAGCAGTGCACGGAGGCCCCTCCCCCGCCATCTATCCTCCCGAATATCCCCTCGGATTCACTTCTCCGCATGTCCTACTTTCCAGAAAGTGGTCGCTTTTCTGTTTAGAGAGTTGTTGTTATTCTTTTCTTCGATCTCCTGTTGAGTTTGTAGGTGTTCAGAATGGTTTGATCCCTATCCAGCTGAATTCCTGAGAGCAGACGAAATCCAGGTCTCCTACTCCTCCGCCATCTTGATCCGCCCCCTCGTCCCTGTAAATTTCTGTTGTATATCACTCTTGGGGTCTTTCTCCTTTTATAGAACCCCCCCTTAATATTTTTTGCAGGGCCGGCTTAGTGGTCACATACTCTTTCAGTTTCTGCCGGTTGTGAAAGCTCTGCATCTCTCCATCCATTCTAAATGAAAGCCTTGCCAGATAAAGTATTCTTGGCTGCATGTTCTTCTCATTTAGTCCTCTGAATATGTCTTGCCAGGCCTTTCTGGCTTGCCAGGTCTCTGTGGATAGGTCTGACGTTATTCTGATGTTCCTCCCTCTGTACGTAAGGAATCTCTTCCCCCTAACTGCCCTTAAGATGGTTTCCTTGGTTCTAAGATTTGCAAGTTTTACTATTACATGCCAGGGTGTTGGCCTGTTTTCCTTGATCTTAGGAGGGGTCCTCTCTGCCTCTAGGACTCGAATGTTTGTTTCATTCCCCAGATTAGGGAAGTTCTCAGCTACGATTTGCTCAAATACATCTTCTAGTCCTCTCTCTCTCCACTCCCTCTGGGATTCCAATTATTCTGACATTGGAATGCTTCGTGGTGTCACTTATTTCTCTGATTCTATTTTCATGGATACTGAGTTGTTTTTCCCTGGCCTCCTCTTTTCCCTTTTTATCTATTATACTGTCTTCCAGATCGCTTATTCTCTCTTCTGTCTCAGTTACCCTAGCTGTTAGATTATCTAGATTGGATTGGATCTCATTGATAGCATTTTTAAGTTCTGCCAATTCACCTTTCATTTCTGCCCTTAGAGACTCTATGTTGCCATTAATTGATTTCTCCATTCTAGCCATTGTCTTCACAATTGCTAGCCTGAATTCCATCTTCGACATCTTGGTTATATCTGCATCCATTTGTAAATCTGCAGCGTAAGTCATAATCTCTGAGCCTTTTCTGTTTTGGGGGCTCCTCCTCCTAGTCATTCTGTTGATGGGTGTTTGAGGGAATGTATAGAGTCCAAATTATTGACCAGAACCCAAGCAAGATGCACCTGTTTTCTTGGGACCTTAGGGTTGCTGGCCTCTTGTTTTCCCAGCCTGTATTCTGCAGGAGGGGCCTGCCCCACTGTTATTTAGGCAACCCTGTTTGGGTGGAGTTGCCCTGCGCCCCTGTGGTGGGGGATGGGCTCAGTGGGAATCAGTCTTTGGGGCTTTTGTTCTCTGGCGCCTTTCCCTGGCGGCTTTCCGCGTCACTTCCCCGAGTCTGAGCAGAAGAGACCATTTCCAACCCTCTGCCTCAGAGCAGAGAGACTGCAGTCTGTTCTTCAGTGAGCTCTCCAGGCCACACTGTCTCCGTTTCTGTCCGTGCTGCTATAAACTGTAGCGTCCTGAGTTGTGCGCCCCTCCGAAGTGCTCTCAGTCCTGCCTCCTGGTCGGCGCATGTCTCTGCCCTTTGTGCTTCTAAAACCGCCAGCCCTCCCAGTTCGCGCGCGGGACTCCGCTGCTTGGGGTTTCCACCCTGGGGGGTTGCAGTTCACCAGCCCGACCCCGGTGCACCGGCTTTCCATCTCAGAGGCTGCACTTCGTGTGCGTGCGACCGTCGCTCCGGGTTTCTATCGGGGGGCTGCGGTTCGTATGTGCGTGACCCCGCTGGTCTAGTTTTCCACCCTGTTGGCTGCCCTAAAGTCCTTTCCCGACGCTACGGGTCTGCGAGTATGTGCCCCGTCCGCAGCACATGAGGCTGTCACTGGCGGTGTAGGATCCCCACGTCCAGGCACCCTCCTGCTGCTGTTTATCCTCCGATATCTGCCCGCAGAATCACGGCTCTCCGCTTCATACCTCATAACCAACTGCCTGCGGAAAAAAAAAAAAAAAAGCCAGCTGCCTGCGATATTCTGTTTGTAGAGATCCAGATCTTCTTACATCTCAGGCTGGTTTCATGGGTGCTCAGAGTGGTCTTGTAGATATCCACCTCAATTCTGGGGACCAGTTGAAATAGGTTCCCCTACTCCTCCGCCATCTTTCCCCCCTCCCAATTCAAAGTATTTTCTAATATTCCTGGTAATTTTCTCCTTGAACCATGCATTATTTAAATGCAAGTTTTTTAAAATTTTTTTATTGTTATGTTAATCACCATACATTACATCATTAGTTTTAGATGTAGTGTTCCATGATTCATTGTTTGTGTATAACACCCACTGCTCCATGCAGAACGTGCCCTCTTTAATACCCATCACCAGGCCAACCCATTGTCCCACCGCCCTCCCCTCTAGAACCCTCAGTTTGTTTTTCAGAGTACATCGTCTCTCATGGTTTGTCTCCCCCTCTGATATCCCCCCTTCATTCTTCCCCCCCGCTATCTTCTTCTTTTTTTTTTTCATAACATATAATGTATTATTTGTTTCAGAGGTACAGATCTGTGGTTCAACAGTCTTGCACAATTCACAGCACTCACCATAGCACATACCCTCCCCCGTGTCTATCACCCAGCCATCCCATCCCTCCCACCCCAACCCCCAATCCAGCAACCCTCAGTTTGTTTCCTGAGATTAAGAATTCCTCATATCAGTGAGGTCACATGATACATATCTTTCTCTGATTGACTTATTTCGCTCAGCATAACACCTTCCAGTTCCATCCACGTCGTTGCAAATGGCAAGATCTCATTCCTTCTGATGGCTGCATAATATTCCATTGTATATATATACCACATCCTCTTTAGCCATTCATCTGTTGATGGACATCTTGGCTCTTTCCACAGTTTGGCTATTGTGGACATTGCTGCTATAAACATTGGGGTGCACGTACCCCTTCGGATCCCTACATTTGTATCTTTGGGGTAAATACCCAGTAGTGCAATTGCTGGATCATATGGTAGCTCTATCTTCAACTTTTTGAGGAACCTGTATACTATTTTCCAGAGTGGTTGCACCAGCTTGCATTCCCACAGTGTAGGAGGGTTCCCCTTTCTCCGCATCTGCACCAACATCTGTCGTTTCCTGACTTGTTAATTTTAGCCATTCTGACTGGTGTGAGGTGGTATCTCATTGAGGTTTTGAATTGGATTTCCCTGATGCCGAGTGATGTTGAGCACTTTTTCATGTGTCTGTGGGCCATTTGGATGTCTTCTTTGGAAAAATGTCTGTTCATGGCTTCTGCCCATTTCTTGATTGGATTCTTTGTTTTTTGGGTGTTGAGTTTGATAAGTTTTTTATAGATTTTGGATACTAGCCCTTTATCTGATATGTCATTTGCAAATATCTTCTCCCATTCTGTCAGTTGTCTTTTGGTTTTGTTGATTGTTTCTTTTGCTGTGCAAAAGCTTTTTATCTTGATAAAGTCCCAATATTCATTTTTGCCCTTGCTTCCCTTGCCTTTGGTGATGTTTCTAGGAAGAAGTTGCTGAGGCTCAGGTCCGAGAGGTTGCTGCCTGTGTTCTCCTTTACGATTTTGATGGATTCCTGTCTCACACTGAGGTCTTTCAACCATTTGGAGTCTATTTTTGTGTGTGATGTAAGGAAATGGTCCAGTTTCATTCTTCTGCATGTGGCTGTCCAATTTTCCCAACATCATTTGTTGAAGAGACTGTCTTTTTTCCATTGGACATTCTTTCTGCTTTGTCAAAGATGAGTTGACCATAGAGTTGAGGGTCCATTTCTGGGCTCTCTATTCTGTTCGATTGATCTATGTGTCTGTTTTTGTGCCAGTACCATACTGTCTTGATGATGACAGCTTTGTAGTAGAGCTTGAAGTCCAGAATTGAGATGCCGCCAGCTTTGCTTTTCTTTTTCAACATTCCTCTGGCTATGCGGGGTCTTTTCTGGTTCCATACAAATTTGAGGCTTATTTGTTCCATTTCTTTGAAAAAAGTGGATGGTATTTTGATGGGGATTGCATTGAATGTGTAGATTGCTCTAGGTAGCATTGACATCTTCACAATATTTGTTCTTCCAATCCGTGAGCATGGAACGTTTTTCCATTTCTTTGTGTCTTCCCCAATTTCTTTCATGAGTATTTTATAGTTTTCTGAGTACAGATAATTTTCCTCTTTGGTTAGATTTATTCCCAATATCTTATGGTTTTGGGTGCAGTTGTAAATGGGATCGAGTCCTTAATTTCTCTTTCTTCTGTCTTGTTGTTGGTGTATAGGAATGCCACTGATTTCTGTGCATTGATTTTATATCCTGCCACTTTACTGAATTTCTGTATGAGTTCTAGCAGTTTTGGGTGGAGTCTTTTGTGTTTTCCACGTAAAGTATCCTATCATCTGCAAAGAGTGAGAGTTTGACTTCTTCTTTGCTGATTTGGATGCCTTTTATTTCTTTTTGTTTTCTGATTGCTGTGGCTTGGACTTCTAATACTATGTTGAATAGTAGTGGAGATAGTGGACATCCCTGCCATTTTCCTAACCTTAGGGAGAAAGCTCTTGGTTTTTCCCCATTGAGAATGATATTTGCTGTAGGTTTTTCATAGATGGTTCTTATGATATTGAGGTATGTACCCTTGATCCCTATACTCTGAAGAGTTTTGATCAAGAAAGGATTCTGTACTTTGTCAAATGCTTTTTCTGCACCTATTGAGAGGATCATATGATTCTTGTTCTTTCTTTTGTTAATGTATTCTATCACATTGGTTGATTTGTGGATGTTGAACCAAACTTGCAGCCCAGGGATAAATCCCACTTGGCCGTGGTGAATAATCCTTTTAATGTACTGTTGGATCCTATTGGCTAGTATTTTGGTGAGAATTTTTGCATCCATATTCATCAGGGATATTGGTTTGTAATTCTCCTTTTGATGGGGTTTTTGTCTGGTTTGGGGATCAAGGGAATGGTGGCCTCAAAAAACGACTTTGGAAGTTTTCCTTCCATTTCTATTTTTTGGAACAGTTTCAGAAGAATAGGTATTAATTCTTCTTGAAATGTTTGGTAGAATTCCCCTGGGAAGCCATCTGGCCCTGGGCTTTTGTTTGTTTAACATTTTTGATGACTGCTTCAATTTCCTTAGTGGTTATAGGTCTGTTCAGGTTTTCAATTTCCTCCTGGTTCAGTTTTGGTAGTTGATACATCTCTAGAAATGCATCCATTTCTTCCAGATTATCTAATTTGCTGGCATAGAGTTGTTCATAATATGTTCTTTTGATTGTTTGTATTTCTTTGGTGTTGGTTGTGATCTCTCCTCTTTCACTCATGATTTTGTTGATTTGGGTCATTTCTCTTTTCTTTTTGATAAGTCTGGCCAGGGGTTTATCAATCTTGTTAATTCTTTCAAAGAACCAGCTCCTATGTTCGTTGATCTGTTCTACTGTTCTTTTGGTTTCTATTTCATTGATTTCTGCTCTGATCTTTATTATTCCTCTTCTCCTGCTGGGTTTTGGCTTTATTTGCTGTTCTTTCTCCAGCTCCTTTCAGTGTAGGCTTATGTTGTGTATTTGAGACCTTTCTTGTTTCTTGAGAAAGGCTTGTATTGCTATATACTTGCCTCTTAGGACTGCTTTTGCCGCATCCCAAAGATTTTGAACAGTTGTGTTTTCATTTTCATTGGTTTCCACAAATTTTTTTAATTCTTCTTTAATTTCCTGGTTGACCCATTCATTCTTTAATAGGATGCTCTTTAGTCTTCATGTATTTGTGTTCTTTCCCACTTTCCTCTTGTGATTGAGTTCTAGTTTCAAAGCATTGTGGTCTGAAAATAGGCAGGGAATGATCCCAATCTTTTGGTACCGGTTGAGACCTGATTTATGACCTAGGATGTGATCTATTCTGGAGAATGTTCCATGGGCACTAGAGAAGAATGTGTATTCCGTTGCTTTGGGATGGAATGTTCTGAATATGTCTGTGAAGTCCATTTGGTCTAGTGTGTCATTTAAAGTCTTTATTTCCTTGTTGATCTTTTGCTTAGATGATCTGTCCATTTCAGTGAGGGGGGTGTTAAAGTCCCCCACTATTATTGTATTGTTTTCGATGTGTTTCTTTGCTTTTGTTATTAATTGCCTTATATAATTAGCTGCTCCCATGTTAGGGGCACATATATTTACAGTTGTTAGATCTTCTTGTTGGATAGACCCTTTAAGTAGGATATAGTGTCCTTCCTCATCTCTTATTACAGTCTTTGGTTTAAAATCTAATTTGTCTGATATAAGGATTGCTATAGCAGCTTTCTTTTGGTGTCCATTAGCATGGTAAATGGTTTTCCACCCCCTTACTTTCAATCTGGGGGTGTCTTTGGGTCTAAAATGAGTCTCTTGCACACAGCATATCAATGGGTCTTGTTTTTTTTTTTATTCTTATGTTAATCCCCATACATTACATCAGTAGTTTTAGATGAAGTGTTCCATGATTCATTGTTTGTGCATAACACCCAGTGCTCCATGCAGAATGTGCCCTCCTCAATACCCACCACCAGGCTAACCCATCCACACACCCCCCTCCCCTCTAGAACCCTCAGTTTGTTTTTCAGAGTTCATCGTCTCTCATGGTTCGTCTACCCCGCCGATTTTCCCCGCTTCATTTCTCCCCTCCCGCTCCCTTCTTTTTTTTTTTCTTAACATATATTGCATTATTTGTTTCATAGGTACAGATCTGAGATTCAACAGTCTTGCACAATTCACAGCGCTTCCAGAGCACATACCCTCCCCAGTGTCTATCACCCAGTCACCCCATCGCTCCCCCCAACCCCCCACTCCAGCAACCCTCAGTTTGTTTCCTGTGATTAAGAATTCCTCATATCAGTGAGGTCATATGATACATGTCTTTCTCTGTTTGACTTATTTCACTAAACATAATACCCTCCAGTCCATCCACATTGTTGCAAATGGCAAGATCTCATTCCTTTTGATGGCTGCATAATATTCCATTGTATATATATACCACATCTTCTTTATCCATTCATCTGTCGTTGGACATCTTGGCTCTTTCCACAGTTTGGCTATTGTGGACATTGCTGCTATAAACATCAGGGTGCATGTACCCTTTCGGATCCCTACTTTTGTATCTTTGGGGTAAATACCCAGTAGTGCAATTGCTGGATCATATGGTAGCTCTATTTTCAACTTTTTGAGGAACCTCCATACAGTTTTCCAGAGTGGCTGCACCAGCTTGCATTCCCACCAACAGTGTAGGAGGGTTCCCCTTTCTCCGCATCCCCACCAACATCTGTCATTTCCTGACTTGTTAATTTTAGCCATTCTGACTGGTGTGAGGTGGTATCTCATTGAGGTTTTGATTTGGATTTCCCTGGTGCCGAGCGATATTGAGCACTTTTTCATGTGTCTGTTTGCCATTTGGATGTCTTCTTTGGAAAAATATCTGTTCATGGCTTCTGCCCATTTCTTGATTGGATTCTTTGTTCTTTGGGTGTTGAGTTTGATGTGTTCTTTATAGATTTTCGATACTAGCCCTTTATCTGATATGTCATTTGCAAATATCTTCTCTCATTCTGTCAGTTGTCTTTTGGTTTTGTTGGCTGTTTCCTTTGCTTTGCAAAAGCTTTTTATTTTGATGAAGTCCCAATAGTTCATTTTTGCCCTTGCTTCCCTTGCCTTTGGCGATGTTTCTAGGAAGAAGTTGCTTCGGCTGAGGTCAAAGAGGGTGCTGCCTGTGTTCTCCTTTAGGATTTTGATGGACTCCTGTCTCACATTGAGGTCTTTCAACCATTTGGAGTCTATTTTTGTGTGTGGTGTAAGGAAATGGTCCAGTTTCATTCTTCTGCATGTGGCTGTCCAATTTTCCCAACACCATTTGTTGAAGAGAGTGTCTTTTTTCCATTGGACATTCTTTCCTTCTTTGTCAAAGATGAGTCGACCATAGAGTTGAGGGTCCATTTCTGGGCTCTCTATTCTGTTCCATTCATCTACGTGTCTGTTTTTGTGGCAGTACCATACTGTCTTGATGATGACAGCTTTTAATAGAGCTGGAAGTCCAGAATTGTGATGGCACCAGCTTTGTTTTTCTTTTTCAACATTCCTCTGGCTATGCGGGGTCTTTTCTGGTTCCATACAAATTTTAGGATTAGGTCTGTTGCCAATCTAATGTTTCTACCCTTTTAGGTTACATATCTCTTCTCCCGAGCTGCTTTCAGGATTTTCTCTTTGTCTATGAGACTCGTAAGTTTTACTATTAGATGTCGGGGTGTTGACCTATTTTTATTGATTTTGAGGGGGGTTCTCTGTGCTTCCTGGATTTTGATGCCTGTTTCCTTCCCCAAATTAGGGAAGTTCTCTGCTATAATTTGCTCCATTATACCCTCTGCCCCTCTCTCTCTTTCTTCTTCTTCTGGGATCCCAATTATTCTAATGTTTTTTCGTCTTATGGTATTGCTTATCTCTCGAATTCTGTCCTCGTGATCCAGTAGTTGTTTATCTCTCTTTTTCTCACCTTCTTTATTTTCCATCATTTGGTCTTCTATATTACTGATTCTCTCTTCTGCCTCATTTATCGTAGCAGTTAGTGCCCCCATTTTTGATTGCACCTCATTAATAGCCTTTCTGATTTCTACTTGGTTATATTTTAGCTCTTTTACTTCTCCAGAAAGGGTTTCTCTAATAACTTCCATATTTTTTCAAGCCCAGCTAGTATCTTTAAAGTGATGATTCTGAACTCTAGATCTGACATCGTACTAATGTCCGTATTGAGTAGGTCCCTGGCAGTCGGTACTACTTCTTGTTCTTTTTGTTGAGGTGATTTTTTCCATCTTGTCATTTTGTGCAGAGGAGAATAGATTAATGAGAGAACAAAATGCTAGCAGAGTAACAACATCCCCAGAAAATATACTCTAAACAAATCAGAAAAGACCTGAAGCAGTGGAAAAAGAAACGGAAAGAGAGAAAAAGGAAAAAGAAAAAAAAGAAAAAGATAAAGATAAAAACAAACAAAAACAAACAAAACAAAAAAACAACAACAAAAAAACCCAGAATATGATCAAATATGATCAGGCTGGTATATAGATCAGTGCCACACACTAGATTTGGGGTGTATTTTGGTCTTTTAGAAGAAAGTGCCTCCCAAAATTTTAAAGAAAGAAAAACTTATATATGTACAAAAATAAGGGTTGATATGATGAAGGGATGGAATATGACTGTAAAGATGGAAATTATAACAAATTTTATAAAAGGACTTGATAAGAAGTTGTTTGAAAAAAGAAAGAAGAGGATTTTAAAAAAGACAAAAAAGAGAAAAGAAAAAAAAAGGGAGAGAATGTGATCAGGCAGGGGAGTAGAAAAAACCATATACTAGAGATTTAGGGTATATTTTAATCTGTTAGAAGAAACTATCTCAAAATTTTAAAGAGAGAACAACTTATATATATATGCCAAAAATACGGGTAACTACATGAAGGGATAGATTATGACTCTTAAAATGAAAAATAAAAATGTTTTTTTAAAAAATGGGATTGATAAGATGTTGGTTAAAAAAGGGAAAAAGAAAAATTCAAAAAAAAAAGAAAAAAAAAAGACAGTTAAAAAAAAATTAACTTTGAAAGACTAAAGAATCACGGTAAATAAGCCATGAATTCTATGTGCAGTGTTCCCCTACCGTTGGAGTTCTCCCGTTCTCATTGATCGGTAAACTTGGTCTTGGCGGGCTGTTCTTGCTGATCTTCTGGGGGAAGGGCCTGTTGCCATGGTTTCCAAATGTCTTTGCCGGAGGCGGAATTGCCCTGCTGTTGCCCGCTCCCGGCTAAGTAATCTGCTCGGGTTTGCTCTCCAGAGCTTTTGTTCCCTGCGAGCTTTCCGTACAGCTTTGGAGGTGGAGAGTGAAAATGGCGGCCTCCTAATCTCCACCCTGGAGGAGCCGAGAACTCAGGGCCCCACTCCTCAGTGAGCCTCCAGAGAAAAGCCGTCAGTCACTCCCGTCTCCCCGGTCTCCAGCTGCACTCTGTGCTCACCCAGCCTGTGACCGCGCGTTTCTATCTCTGGCACCCGATCTCAGTGTGGAGTCTCCAAACCCAGCAGATCCCTGCGGTGCACTCCCGCGCGGCTCCTCCCGGGGGAGGAAGGTGAGTCTCCCCGGATCTGGGCTTGTTGGGTCCCTGCTGGAGGAGCAGGGGCCCGACTGTGCCGCGGATCACGGTTTATGGCAACCCCGAGCTGAGAGCCCGCGCCTGGGCTCCGCCTCTGCAGCCGGCTTCCCTGCTCTGATACCTGGGAGCTCTGCCACACTCAGGCACCCCCGGTCTTTCTGTGACCCCGAGGGTCCTGAGACCACACTGTCCCGGAGGGTTCCACCCCCCGCTTAGCCACCAGAGTGACGTCCCTCAGTGGAGCAGACTTTTAAAAGTTCTGATTTTGTGCTCTGTGGTTCTATCACTTGCCAGAAGCAGTGCACGGAGGCCCCTCCCCCGCCATCTATCCTCCCGAATATCCCCTCGGATTCACTTCTCCGCATGTCCTACTTTCCAGAAAGTGGTCGCTTTTCTGTTTAGAGAGTTGTTGTTATTCTTTTCTTCGATCTCCTGTTGAGTTTGTAGGTGTTCAGAATGGTTTGATCCCTATCCAGCTGAATTCCTGAGAGCAGACGAAATCCAGGTCTCCTACTCCTCCGCCATCTTGATCCGCCCCCTCGTCCCTGTAAATTTCTGTTGTATATCACTCTTGGGGTCTTTCTCCTTTTATAGAACCCCCCCTTAATATTTTTTGCAGGGCCGGCTTAGTGGTCACATACTCTTTCAGTTTCTGCCGGTTGTGAAAGCTCTGCATCTCTCCATCCATTCTAAATGAAAGCCTTGCCAGATAAAGTATTCTTGGCTGCATGTTCTTCTCATTTAGTCCTCTGAATATGTCTTGCCAGGCCTTTCTGGCTTGCCAGGTCTCTGTGGATAGGTCTGACGTTATTCTGATGTTCCTCCCTCTGTACGTAAGGAATCTCTTCCCCCTAACTGCCCTTAAGATGGTTTCCTTGGTTCTAAGATTTGCAAGTTTTACTATTACATGCCAGGGTGTTGGCCTGTTTTCCTTGATCTTAGGAGGGGTCCTCTCTGCCTCTAGGACTCGAATGTTTGTTTCATTCCCCAGATTAGGGAAGTTCTCAGCTACGATTTGCTCAAATACATCTTCTAGTCCTCTCTCTCTCCACTCCCTCTGGGATTCCAATTATTCTGACATTGGAATGCTTCGTGGTGTCACTTATTTCTCTGATTCTATTTTCATGGATACTGAGTTGTTTTTCCCTGGCCTCCTCTTTTCCCTTTTTATCTATTATACTGTCTTCCAGATCGCTTATTCTCTCTTCTGTCTCAGTTACCCTAGCTGTTAGATTATCTAGATTGGATTGGATCTCATTGATAGCATTTTTAAGTTCTGCCAATTCACCTTTCATTTCTGCCCTTAGAGACTCTATGTTGCCATTAATTGATTTCTCCATTCTAGCCATTGTCTTCACAATTGCTAGCCTGAATTCCATCTTCGACATCTTGGTTATATCTGCATCCATTTGTAAATCTGCAGCGTAAGTCATAATCTCTGAGCCTTTTCTGTTTTGGGGGCTCCTCCTCCTAGTCATTCTGTTGATGGGTGTTTGAGGGAATGTATAGAGTCCAAATTATTGACCAGAACCCAAGCAAGATGCACCTGTTTTCTTGGGACCTTAGGGTTGCTGGCCTCTTGTTTTCCCAGCCTGTATTCTGCAGGAGGGGCCTGCCCCACTGTTATTTAGGCAACCCTGTTTGGGTGGAGTTGCCCTGCGCCCCTGTGGTGGGGGATGGGCTCAGTGGGAATCAGTCTTTGGGGCTTTTGTTCTCTGGCGCCTTTCCCTGGCGGCTTTCCGCGTCACTTCCCCGAGTCTGAGCAGAAGAGACCATTTCCAACCCTCTGCCTCAGAGCAGAGAGACTGCAGTCTGTTCTTCAGTGAGCTCTCCAGGCCACACTGTCTCCGTTTCTGTCCGTGCTGCTATAAACTGTAGCGTCCTGAGTTGTGCGCCCCTCCGAAGTGCTCTCAGTCCTGCCTCCTGGTCGGCGCATGTCTCTGCCCTTTGTGCTTCTAAAACCGCCAGCCCTCCCAGTTCGCGCGCGGGACTCCGCTGCTTGGGGTTTCCACCCTGGGGGGTTGCAGTTCACCAGCCCGACCCCGGTGCACCGGCTTTCCATCTCAGAGGCTGCACTTCGTGTGCGTGCGACCGTCGCTCCGGGTTTCTATCGGGGGGCTGCGGTTCGTATGTGCGTGACCCCGCTGGTCTAGTTTTCCACCCTGTTGGCTGCCCTAAAGTCCTTTCCCGACGCTACGGGTCTGCGAGTATGTGCCCCGTCCGCAGCACATGAGGCTGTCACTGGCGGTGTAGGATCCCCACGTCCAGGCACCCTCCTGCTGCTGTTTATCCTCCGATATCTGCCCGCAGAATCACGGCTCTCCGCTTCATACCTCATAACCAACTGCCTGCGGAAAAAAAAAAAAAAAAGCCAGCTGCCTGCGATATTCTGTTTGTAGAGATCCAGATCTTCTTACATCTCAGGCTGGTTTCATGGGTGCTCAGAGTGGTCTTGTAGATATCCACCTCAATTCTGGGGACCAGTTGAAATAGGTTCCCCTACTCCTCCGCCATCTTTCCCCCCTCCCAATTCAAAGTATTTTCTAATATTCCTGGTAATTTTCTCCTTGAACCATGCATTATTTAAATGCAAGTTTTTTAAAATTTTTTTATTGTTATGTTAATCACCATACATTACATCATTAGTTTTAGATGTAGTGTTCCATGATTCATTGTTTGTGTATAACACCCACTGCTCCATGCAGAACGTGCCCTCTTTAATACCCATCACCAGGCCAACCCATTGTCCCACCGCCCTCCCCTCTAGAACCCTCAGTTTGTTTTTCAGAGTACATCGTCTCTCATGGTTTGTCTCCCCCTCTGATATCCCCCCTTCATTCTTCCCCCCCGCTATCTTCTTCTTTTTTTTTTTCATAACATATAATGTATTATTTGTTTCAGAGGTACAGATCTGTGGTTCAACAGTCTTGCACAATTCACAGCACTCACCATAGCACATACCCTCCCCCGTGTCTATCACCCAGCCATCCCATCCCTCCCACCCCAACCCCCAATCCAGCAACCCTCAGTTTGTTTCCTGAGATTAAGAATTCCTCATATCAGTGAGGTCACATGATACATATCTTTCTCTGATTGACTTATTTCGCTCAGCATAACACCTTCCAGTTCCATCCACGTCGTTGCAAATGGCAAGATCTCATTCCTTCTGATGGCTGCATAATATTCCATTGTATATATATACCACATCCTCTTTAGCCATTCATCTGTTGATGGACATCTTGGCTCTTTCCACAGTTTGGCTATTGTGGACATTGCTGCTATAAACATTGGGGTGCACGTACCCCTTCGGATCCCTACATTTGTATCTTTGGGGTAAATACCCAGTAGTGCAATTGCTGGATCATATGGTAGCTCTATCTTCAACTTTTTGAGGAACCTGTATACTATTTTCCAGAGTGGTTGCACCAGCTTGCATTCCCACAGTGTAGGAGGGTTCCCCTTTCTCCGCATCTGCACCAACATCTGTCGTTTCCTGACTTGTTAATTTTAGCCATTCTGACTGGTGTGAGGTGGTATCTCATTGAGGTTTTGAATTGGATTTCCCTGATGCCGAGTGATGTTGAGCACTTTTTCATGTGTCTGTGGGCCATTTGGATGTCTTCTTTGGAAAAATGTCTGTTCATGGCTTCTGCCCATTTCTTGATTGGATTCTTTGTTTTTTGGGTGTTGAGTTTGATAAGTTTTTTATAGATTTTGGATACTAGCCCTTTATCTGATATGTCATTTGCAAATATCTTCTCCCATTCTGTCAGTTGTCTTTTGGTTTTGTTGATTGTTTCTTTTGCTGTGCAAAAGCTTTTTATCTTGATAAAGTCCCAATATTCATTTTTGCCCTTGCTTCCCTTGCCTTTGGTGATGTTTCTAGGAAGAAGTTGCTGAGGCTCAGGTCCGAGAGGTTGCTGCCTGTGTTCTCCTTTACGATTTTGATGGATTCCTGTCTCACACTGAGGTCTTTCAACCATTTGGAGTCTATTTTTGTGTGTGATGTAAGG
This sequence comes from Neomonachus schauinslandi, assembly GCF_002201575.2. Taxonomy (NCBI): domain Eukaryota; kingdom Metazoa; phylum Chordata; class Mammalia; order Carnivora; family Phocidae; genus Neomonachus; species Neomonachus schauinslandi. The sequence continues at coordinate 16,248 of NW_025409394.1, forward strand.
AAATGGTCCAGTTTCATTCTTCTGCATGTGGCTGTCCAATTTTCCCAACATCATTTGTTGAAGAGACTGTCTTTTTTCCATTGGACATTCTTTCTGCTTTGTCAAAGATGAGTTGACCATAGAGTTGAGGGTCCATTTCTGGGCTCTCTATTCTGTTCGATTGATCTATGTGTCTGTTTTTGTGCCAGTACCATACTGTCTTGATGATGACAGCTTTGTAGTAGAGCTTGAAGTCCAGAATTGAGATGCCGCCAGCTTTGCTTTTCTTTTTCAACATTCCTCTGGCTATGCGGGGTCTTTTCTGGTTCCATACAAATTTGAGGCTTATTTGTTCCATTTCTTTGAAAAAAGTGGATGGTATTTTGATGGGGATTGCATTGAATGTGTAGATTGCTCTAGGTAGCATTGACATCTTCACAATATTTGTTCTTCCAATCCGTGAGCATGGAACGTTTTTCCATTTCTTTGTGTCTTCCCCAATTTCTTTCATGAGTATTTTATAGTTTTCTGAGTACAGATAATTTTCCTCTTTGGTTAGATTTATTCCCAATATCTTATGGTTTTGGGTGCAGTTGTAAATGGGATCGAGTCCTTAATTTCTCTTTCTTCTGTCTTGTTGTTGGTGTATAGGAATGCCACTGATTTCTGTGCATTGATTTTATATCCTGCCACTTTACTGAATTTCTGTATGAGTTCTAGCAGTTTTGGGTGGAGTCTTTTGTGTTTTCCACGTAAAGTATCCTATCATCTGCAAAGAGTGAGAGTTTGACTTCTTCTTTGCTGATTTGGATGCCTTTTATTTCTTTTTGTTTTCTGATTGCTGTGGCTTGGACTTCTAATACTATGTTGAATAGTAGTGGAGATAGTGGACATCCCTGCCATTTTCCTAACCTTAGGGAGAAAGCTCTTGGTTTTTCCCCATTGAGAATGATATTTGCTGTAGGTTTTTCATAGATGGTTCTTATGATATTGAGGTATGTACCCTTGATCCCTATACTCTGAAGAGTTTTGATCAAGAAAGGATTCTGTACTTTGTCAAATGCTTTTTCTGCACCTATTGAGAGGATCATATGATTCTTGTTCTTTCTTTTGTTAATGTATTCTATCACATTGGTTGATTTGTGGATGTTGAACCAAACTTGCAGCCCAGGGATAAATCCCACTTGGCCGTGGTGAATAATCCTTTTAATGTACTGTTGGATCCTATTGGCTAGTATTTTGGTGAGAATTTTTGCATCCATATTCATCAGGGATATTGGTTTGTAATTCTCCTTTTGATGGGGTTTTTGTCTGGTTTGGGGATCAAGGGAATGGTGGCCTCAAAAAACGACTTTGGAAGTTTTCCTTCCATTTCTATTTTTTGGAACAGTTTCAGAAGAATAGGTATTAATTCTTCTTGAAATGTTTGGTAGAATTCCCCTGGGAAGCCATCTGGCCCTGGGCTTTTGTTTGTTTAACATTTTTGATGACTGCTTCAATTTCCTTAGTGGTTATAGGTCTGTTCAGGTTTTCAATTTCCTCCTGGTTCAGTTTTGGTAGTTGATACATCTCTAGAAATGCATCCATTTCTTCCAGATTATCTAATTTGCTGGCATAGAGTTGTTCATAATATGTTCTTTTGATTGTTTGTATTTCTTTGGTGTTGGTTGTGATCTCTCCTCTTTCACTCATGATTTTGTTGATTTGGGTCATTTCTCTTTTCTTTTTGATAAGTCTGGCCAGGGGTTTATCAATCTTGTTAATTCTTTCAAAGAACCAGCTCCTA
>NW_025409395.1:0-17996 GCF_002201575.2 Neomonachus schauinslandi
CCAGGATCATGACCTGAGCCGAAGGCAGTCGCTTAACCGACTGAGCCGCCCAGGCGCCCCAAGGTGACAGGTTTTTAAAAGGGAGAACTGATGGGCAGCAAACTATCCAGTAAATGCTAGCAGGGGCTGTACGCAGCAGGGGTCTTGGCTCCCTTCCTTTTTAGTTTCCAGTGGGGATGGAGCTCATTTGCTGCCATTTCCCCCTCACACATTCCCAGGGGAGGGACAGCATCTGCTTGCACTCATCAGCTGCATGACCTGGTCATGTCATGTAACCTCCTCGTGCCTCAGTTGTCTCATCTGTAACATGGGCCTAGCAAGAGTACCTACTCCAGGGGCTACCGAGGGTGCCGACTGTGTGCTGGGCACCCAGTGTGTCGTCAACATTGTTCTCCTTCTCTCCCGAGTGCCACAGGCCTCGGAAAGCCCATCTGCCTTGCCCTCCCACACCTTGGTCTAGAAGTGGCTACGTCAGACTCGCCAAGGGCCTCCTCTGAGGCACGCCCAGTGTCCTGGGACCCAGGCTGGCCTGGCTTCTGCTGCCAAGAAGCAGGCTGCACACGTCTTAAACTCCCACATCAGCCTCTGGCTGCTTCCTGTCTTCCTCCCTCAGCCAGGGAGGGCATGGGTGTTGATTCATAGCTCTCGGGCTCAGGTGTGGTTTCCCACCTGGCACAGGGCCATGGGGCCACGGTGTGGGGTGGGAGCGGGAATGGGGCAGTGGGGTTCTCACAGCGGAGGCCCAGAAAGCATTGGGAGGGGTCGCACAGACGCCAAAGACAGAGATGCCAAAGACAGAGGCAGGCTCCATTTTGTAGCGAAATCCCCTCCCCATGTTCTGGGAAGTGCAAGGCTTATTAAGAGGGGAGAGAAGGGTGTGACCTCTAGGATCCAAAGCAATGTTCCTTATTTGCTTATTGTGGCTGGCTCCAGGTTCCGGGAATCTATCCCGCCCTTGGCCCCTCCTCTGTTCTGTACTGGCTTCATTTTTGGGTAGGCTCTTCCCTCATGAAGTAGCCAGTGTATCCACCAGCAGCTCCATGCTATATGCCAGCTACCTGCTCAAGCCACAGTGGGAAAGGTTTTTCTTTCCCGAGAGACCCAGTAAAAGTTCTGGGGCCAATGCCAAGTTGCCTTGTTTGGGTCCCATGCAAATCTCTGAACCTGGCCCAGGCTGTGGGCAGGAAAGAGGGTGCTGGTGCTGTGCTCTGATTGGCCAGAGGTGAGTCACGTGCCTACCCCTGGACCTGCAGGTGGGGTCAGCTCCACCCAAGCCAGATGGGTGGAGAATGAGGAAGGGGTGGCTCCCCAGAGGAAACTCCGGGGAAGGAAAAACAGGGACAGGGCTGGCTCAGACGCAGTAAGGTTTGGGATCTGGCCCCAGACTCCAGCCAGCAGGGAAAATTAATCCGTACCCAGGCCGTGACTCAGTCGTCATATACATGCCCAGGGCTGCGCAGGGCCTCCGAATTCTGGGTCCAGCTTCTCTTGTTGGTGGGGCAGAAGCTATTGAGACACCCCTCACCTTTCCCTCCCTTCCCCAGGGACAGACCCAACCTATAGAATTCCCCTCATTGGTCACTGGCCAGAGCTGGTCACATGCTCCTCTCTAATCAGTCATAGGCTAGGGAATGGAATGGCTGCAACTGGTCTTGACCAATGAGGATTAGTCCTGGAACTGGAGCCAGAAGGTTCCCTGTAGTCTCCACGCTGTACATTCCATGGGTGGGATCAGTTCTAAGGGGACATCTTAGAAGTTTCCTCTGGGATTTGAGGGATAAAGCTACTCAGGGTCCTGGATGATTTCTGGGCAAGATTCCATAATGAAGGTGGAGTTTCGGCCTGGGTGTTGAAGGGTGTATAAGAGTTTTCTAGATAGGGAAGGAAGGGAAGGGTAGGCTGCGTGGAGGGAACCACATGAGCAAAGGCTTGGAGGTATGAAGATGCATGGCATCTCTTGAGGAGTATGGGGATGTGGTGGTGTGTGCAGGGTCATGAATGCCACGCTCGTGGTCATAATGGTTCCCATTTCCTGCGTGCCTGAAATGTGCTAAGCCCAACCCAGATCACTGTTGGCTGCAAAAGTCCAGCAGGTGGGAGGGTGCTGGTCTCTCCACTTTAATGACAAGGAAACTGAGGCACGGAGACAGGGACTGACTTGCCCAGGGTTGCTGGAAATGGCAGAGCAGGGGTCGGGAGCCAGGATTTGAACTCTGGAGTCTGTGCTCTTTCTCCCGCCTTGGATCTTTGTCTCAGGGGTGGCCTCCCAAACACCTGGCCTCTCTGTTGAAACACAAGCTACAAGTCGTTCCTTGGTAGCTCCAGTTTCTCTTCCGTTTCTTAGTAAAACATCTCCCAATCCCCTACTCCTCTCCAGGGTGTACGATTCCTTTGGAGAACTAGGTCCAGCTGTTCATTCCTGCTTACTCATATTTAGAAAGAGAAGAGTGAGTGTCCTCATCTTCCTGCCCTCGTTTCCTCCCTCAACCCCCTCCCTAGCTTCAGCTCCACTGGGAACCTCAGCTGCCCTCCAGTCTCTCCAGCGACCTGTCGGGCTTCTTTGCAACACCTCCCCTCGGCTCACTTTACACCAGACCCGTTTCTCCAAATGCACTTCCAACCTGCAAGCAGAAGTACAGCTGCAAAGGGTTGGGCCTGGCAGGGAGAGATGATCCCCGGGCAGAGGATTCGGGCTACTCCCATGCCATCAGAATCGATCTGGAACACAGATTTTATTTCATTTTTTTTTTTTTGAAGATTTTATTTATTTTTTTGACAGAGAGAGACATAGCGAGAGCAGGAACACAAGCAGGGGGAGTGGGAGAGGGAGAAGCAGGCTTCCCGCAGAGCAGGGAGCCCGATGTGGGACTGATCCCAGGACCCTGGGATCATGACCTGAGCCGAAGGCAGACGCTTAACGACTAAGCCACCCAGGCACCCTATTTCATTTTTTAAAGTTGTTTTTTAAATAAAAGTAATACTTAGATGTAGTAAAAAATTCAGATGGTATGAAAGGACTCGGCTGCAGCTGTGGTCTCATCTGAGGCTCGACTGGGGAAAGACCTCTCCCGAGTGCCAACTGTGATGTTGGCGGCATTGTTCCTTGCAGGCTGCTGGACTGGGGGCCGCAGGTTCTCGCTGGCCCTTGGTGGGAGGCTGCCCTCAGTTCCTTTCCTGTTGTCGACTCAAAACCAGCAGAGGAGAGAGCATCTCCTAGCTAGTTGGAATTATAGCCTTACGTGATATAACCCCATGCACGTGGTCCCTACCTACCCACCGCCTTTGCCTCATTCTGTTGAATAGGAGCAGGTCACAAGCCCCGCCCACACTCAAGAAGAGGGGATTACACAGCGTGAGATACAAAGTGGGGATCAGGGGGCCATCCTAGAGTCTGTCTTCTTTTGTGTGTGTGTGTGTGTGTATGTGTGTGTGTAAGTGTGTTTGTGTGGCAGACAACACTTACTAATTTTCATTTACCTTTTTCACTGAATGACAGGTCTTAGAAGTCCCTTCCCAGCAGTGGGAGCAGGGCTGAGATTCTAGGCCAGGGTTTGGTCTTGAGTATGAAGGCTCCAGAGAGCCCACGGAGGAGAGAGGGGGACACGGTGACCTTTTCTGTGCTCTAGAAAGGTCTCTGTCATGCTTCCTGCATGCCAGGCCCTGTCCTCCATGCTTACCCATATTAACCCTCACAACAACCCTGTGGGGGGTATGGACTTCTGTTATCACCATCTTGCAGAAGGAACATACCAAGGTCTAGAGAGGTTATGTCACTTCCCTAGGGTCCCACAGCTAGAAAGTGGCAGTAGGGACTCTTACCCTCATTTTACAGATGAGAAAACTAAAACTCGGCTTGCCCCAGTAATGTTGCCTGGCTCATCAGGGAGCCAGGCGGGGGCAGGTGGGGAGCGGGGTGAGGGCCAATTCCCTGACTCCTCTCGCTTGACTCTGGTCGCAGTTGTGGTGAAACAAAAGGCCTAAATCAGAGGAATAACCAGATGCCCAGGCTGGTGGCTCTTAAACACTGTGGGCTCAGCTAAGGAGACGGCAGCCGGGGTGGGAGCTGGGATGTCCTTTTCCCACAAGCTGGTGCCCTAACGTGTCCCTTTCCTCTACCAGTTCAAAGTCTATAATGTGACCTACATGGGGCCCACCCTCCGCGTGGCGGCCAGCACCCTCAAGTCTGGAGCTTCCTACAGCGCTCGAGTGAGGGCCTGGGCTCAGAGCTACAACAGCACGTGGAGTGAGTGGAGCCCGAGCACAACGTGGCTTAACTGTGAGTGTCCACAGGGAGGCGTGGGCAGGTGGAACATCTGCTCGGCACTTTTATTCCGTGGCCAGACACGTCCTCTGGCTGAGCGTCCGCGTTTCCATCACATCGAGTGCCTCGAACCTCGGGTAACAGGATTACTGACTGACCTGGTGTACTGGTCAGGGTAGGTAGGCTGGGCTGCAGTAACAGATGAGCTCACACGTTCTAGTAGAAACACCGTAGAAATGTAACCGTCCGGCATGAACTTAGCTGGTTTGTGGGTGGTTTTCCTCCCTGGGGTTCCCTCATTCCCTAGGACAAAGATTCTTAACCCTTGTGTATCATGGACCCCTTTGGCAGTCCGGTGAGTGGACTCTGCGGACCCCACCTCAGAATACTCTTTTTCAAATGTAAAAAATAAAATATGTAGGATTACAGGGGAAACTAACTTTATTGAAATGAGGTTATAAAAATGTTTTAAAATATGTTTGTTGTCTACGAATACAGGTTTTCTTTATTAGCACTGTAAAAACAAGATCTAGTGGTACTTCTCCTATTTAAATACTGTCATTTCAGAATTAGGTGAGCGTAAATGATATCTTGTTGATTTCTGTTGGTGCTTTGTGGCTGATGCTATTACTATGGTGCTTTGCTCTCTCCATCCCTAATGGGAGGAAATGCGAGGTATCAGAACCTAGTGAAAATAAAGAGGTTATTTCTTTCCCATCAAGTTCCCAGACCCCCAAATTCTATCAGAAGCCTTGTTGGAGATCCATGAACCCCCAAGTTAAGAATCCCTGTTCTAGGGCCCTACCATCACCTGCATCCAGCCAGCAGAAGGGGCTGAAACCAGACCTGCTTCTTAAAAATCCCGAGCCCAGAAGTGACACACACCACTTCCTCTCAGATTTTCTTGGTGGAACCGGTGACATGGCCACACATAGCTGCAAGGGATTCTGGGACATGTAGTTCCTCACTCGGTAGCTGCATCCCCCAGCTGCTGTTTGCAACAACGCTGTCCCTCGTGACTTTTTGCAACAGAAACATTGAATTATCTCATATAATGAGAAGTCTTACAAGGGGACCTTCCCTAGTTTATACAGCAGCTCAGTGGTGTCACCCCAGTGGCTTGTCTTGTTTCCCTCTTTCCCTCCTTAGCATGGGAGCGTTTTATCCTTTGACTTGTTACCCCATGGCCCCAAGGTACACGCCCTCCTGCCCCAGGGACGAAAAGAAATGAAAGGCTGCCACAAGCAAGTGCACCTGGTGCATCTCTTTCTTCTATCAGGAAGGAAAAATCTTACCGGAAGCTTCCCTAGCGGACTCCCCCTTGCATCTCATTGGCCAGGACTGTCACAGAGCCTCTCCCAGCTGCAAGGGAAGCTGGAAGCTTCCTGGAAAAGAGAAGAGGATAATCATGACTGGCCCAAACTTCAGGGTGGGCACATTGCTCCCTACCTGGCAAAGAAAAGGGGGGGTAGCTATGGGGTAGGGGGCGCTGCCTCAGGCACCGTCTACACCATGCAGGAGGAATAGGGGCTGTTGTCAAGATTCACTGAGAGAAGGGGTCTTCAAAGTGCTGGGCACAGTGGCCGTTGATGGGTACCCCAACCAAATGCCCCCACGCCCCTCTCCGCATTGCTCATCTTGTCCCATGGTTGTCTTTGACCCGTCTGTGGGCTGCCAGCTCCGTAGGTAGGATCTAATCTACTCTGTCTATACCTCTGGTGCCCAGCACAGCGCCAAGCACACGGTAAGTGCTGGGCAGAGTTGCATCACCCTGATTTGATTCTACCATTGACCTGGGGAAGGGAAGACAAAGGGAGAGAAATGGCTTGTATGGAACATATACGATGGGCTGGACGCTCATTCGTTATTTCCACAAATGTGTATTGAGCCCCTGCTGCATGCCTGGCCCGGGGCTCGACCCCAGGGAACCAGCGGTGAACAAAACAGACAAAAACCCCTGATCTTGTGGGATTGACGTTCTGGAGGGGAGACAGAAAATAAACAAGTAAACAGAAAAACAAATCAGAGAGATCTCGATCCAGGTGACAGTAGGTCTGGAGAGAAAATAAAGCGGGGCAAGGGCACGGGGGGATGGGAGGGGACAGCAGGAGAGAGGGCGTGAGGGAACTTTTTGGAGCAGGTGACCGTGGCATGAACGAGAAGGAGGCAGCTGTGCACGGACCCCAGCAAGAGCTCCCGGATGGGCGAGCCCTGTGCTGAGTGCTCTGTGTATTACGTCGTGTAATCCCCACGACAGCCCTGTGACGCAGCGGTCTGTTAACCCCAGTGTACAGACGAGGCACGGAGAAGCTGGGTCACCAGCAAGGATATGACAGGGTCAGGCTTTGAACTCCAGTAGTCCAGCTCCAGAGTCACTGCTCTTGACCTCTGGGCTTCAGGGAAGAGAGAACAGGAAGTTCAAGATCCTGGCTGGCACCGAGCTTTGGAGGAGCAGGGGACAGCGAGGCGGCCGTGTGACAAGGACTCAGAAGGAGGGGATGAGGCGGGAGGGCTTGGTGGTGGCCAACTCACGCAGGGTCTCGGACGACCCTTTCCCGAGGCTTCGGTCTCCGGCTCTGGGAGGCAGAGAGCAGGCGGTACCCCGCATGATGCAGTCTCACGGCTTCCCTCCCATTCCAGACTATGAGCCCTGGGAGCAGCACCTGCCGCTTGGCGTCAGCATCTCCTGCGTTGTCATCCTGACCATCTGCCTGTCCTGCTACATCAGCATCATCAAGTGAGTCCTGGGCTTCGGCATGGGATGCCACCAAGCCGGCCACCCTGGGGTGTGCGGTGGGTAGGAAGCCCCCTCTGACCTGTCAGCTTCCGGTTCCTTTGCTCAACAATAAGTATTTATTGAGCAGCTACTATGTGCTGGGCATGAGGCAACAGCCGAGAGCAAGGCTGACCAGGACCCTGTGCTCCTTGTGGGGAGACAGAAGACGCCAAGTCAACCAGTAACCACAGCTGGTTTCCATAGCAACCCATGTGCTGAAGGGAATTTACCAGGGCGAAGGGGAGAAATGTTCGGGGTGCTGTGTTGGATGGGGAGGCCAGGCAGGCCCCTTTGAGCTGAGGCCTAATGGGGGAGAATGAGCTGGGGAAAGACCTTCCACCGGCAGAAGGGAGATGTGTCACCCTGGGTATCCAGGGTGTGGTCCACACACAAGGGGTACGTGGTAGTAGACAGAGGAATGCTCTAGACAGTTGCCCCGACAGAGTCTGGAGATCTGGGTTCAGATCCTGGCCTTGGAGCTCGGTAGCTTTGTGGCCAGTGAGAGGCTTGACCCTCTGTGCATCTTCGGTCCCTCTTTGCAGGTTGAAGGAGCGTATTTCATGAGTCCTAAGAGTCCCAAGAGAGTCCTGGATCACAGTGGGTGGGGAGGGTAGAGGAGCCTTGTTTCCAGTGAGCTCAGGCCCTTGGAATCCTGGTGTCTCACGGCCTCAGCCCTTCCATCTCTGAAATGGGTCTAGCGAGCCCTGGCTTACCCTGTAAGGCTTAGCGATGGCTGGGGATTGACTGAGGGAAGGCGTCTTGCACTTGGCAGCCGCACAGCGAAGAGGCTCCCCTCTTTGTGTCTTGTCACTAATGGTTCTGCGTGACCCCGGGCTGGTCGTCTCCCCTTCACTGAGCCTCAGTTTCCCCCTCGCCTGTCCCCCCTCCTGCCAGGAAGGCCCTTTCCCCGGGCATCTCTGTGGCTCCCACTCCACCTTCAGTCGCCGCTCAGAAGTCACCTCCTCAGAGAGGCCTTTTTGGATCACACTCTCCATTCCCCCCTCTTCCCCGTCGTCTTTATTTTTATTCATGACACTTAAGTAGCTATGACTGATGTCTTGTCTCTTCTAGAAGGTCAGTTCTGCAAGGGCAGGGATTTTGTCTGTCTTGTTCACTGTTGTGTTCCCAACGCCCTGGCCCAATGAGTGGCACATAGTAGGTGCTCAGTAAATGCACGCTGCCTGACCGAGTGGCGTGGATGAGGACCAGTCAGAGGCGATCGGAGACCCTCCCCTCCCAGCACCGACACTGTATGGCTCCAGACAGACCCGGGCAGATTCTCTGGGTCTCCTCGGCTTCTCAGACCATCGCTGCTGGGGAAACCCAGAATTCTCTCTCTGCCGCTTGGGTTTCTCCTAATTCCCCGGGGCTTGTTCCCACTGAGGACAGAGGTGGCCACGTCAGGAAACCCATCCTCCCAGAGCACAAACCTGGCCGTTCTGCCCACAGTCCAGCGGTCACTTCCCTTCTGGGCCTCAGTTTCTTCCTCTGTAGAATGGGTTTAGGGCAAGACATCTGAGAACCACTCAGCGTGGTCTCTGACCCCATCATGGAAGGAGCACCAGCCTGGCCATGACATCCAATACCTCTTCCTTTTCTTTTTCAGGATTAAGAAAGGATGGTGGGACCAGATTCCCAACCCAGCCCACAGCCCCCTAGTGGCCATAGTCATCCAGGACTCCCAGGTAGGAGCATGGGCTGGGGAGGATGCTTCAGAGAGTGCGGCAGGAGATAGGAGTCAAAGTGGCTGGGATGTTAAGGATCTCGGGTGGCTTTTGGAACTGCCCACGGGAAGTCAGGAAGGTTCCAGGGTTTCAGCAGCTTCTGTGTGGTCACTAGGAGCCCAGAGGCCTTCGTTCCCTGCCCCTTGGCTCCCATGGCTACTCTTTCAGCCGGAGCGGGCTCCTCTGGGTCGGTCACTTGGTTTCTTACCTCCCTTGGGAAGAGGTGACCCGTGAGGTCACCTCCGTGTCATCTCCTGAAGAGGTGTCTGTACCAGGGCAGGAAGCCACAAGTTGAGGGAGAGGGGGACAGGCTTCCTGTATCTTCCCCTTATGAGCAGAAAACTGCCCCCAACGCACCAGCAAATCTCTCCTCGATTCTCATTGGGCTAAATGGTGCCCCATGCCTGTCCCTTAGAGCATTCACTGGTAAGGGGGTGGGAATTCCTGGAGACCAGCCACGTGGCCACCCCCGAGCTAGGGGTGGGTCAGCTTCTCCAACGAGATGACCATGTGGGGTTTCCTTGGGCAATATCGGGGTTCTCTAGGAGGGAGGGAAGGGGGGATATAGGCCCTGTCTAGAACAGAACAGCCGAGTGTCCTCAGTTCTCCCGAGTGGCTCTGGAGTCCACAGGTGCTGGCTTTGAACCCCAGCTCTGCCACTTACCTGCAGTGTGGACCTGGGCAAGTTGCTTCACTTCTCTGAGCCTCAGTTTCCCTCCTGTGGGCTGTAGTAGCGTCTACCTACCTGATGTTGGAATTCATCGAGACGATGCATATAAAATATATATTACGGGGTCCTGCCCACAGTAAGTGCTGTTCGTGTGTCAGTTAGCTTTGCTGTGTCACAAATCAGCCCACAATTTGGAGAGTCAAAACAACAACCATCGATTTAGCCCTTGCTTGTGCAGGTGGGCAGTCTGGGCTCCATGTGCTGGTGTGGGTAGAGGGATCTGGGCCTGGCCCCTTCCCAGGGGCCTCACTCACAGATCCGGAAGTCGACTGCCTCTCACCTGGGGCGTGGGGGTGACTAAGCCGTGTCTGTCATCCCCGAGCTGGCTGGCCCAGTGTCGCTTCCAAGGCATTCTCTTGGTCAAAGCGAGTCGCCTGGTGAGGCCAGATTCAAGGGGTGGGAAGAGCTCCAGAGGACGGTGGCCATTTTTACCATCAGCCCCAGCAGCTTAGTATCAGAGCAGTATCATTGATTCCCAGGACGCTGAGGCTCAGAGAGCTGAAGTGACCCGATTGGACCTCCGGCTGGTGTGATGTCAAGCCTTACCACCTTTTTGCAGCAAACGCTCACTGAGCATTGCTGTGTGCCAAGCTGGGCTGCAAGGCCTCTCCACCCTGTTTCATTGGCTGTCTCCGTATTTTAGGTGTCACTGTGGGGGAAGCGGTCCCGAGGCCAGGAACCAGCTAAGTGCCCGTATGTATATGAACTTGGGTCACAGCCTATGTGGATTTGGAAGGGGTTGGAATTGGGGCAGTGGGCCCACCTTAAGAGTGGGGTCACACCCTCCCTCCACGTCTGCCTTTGCCTCCTTAGCATTCAGCACTTGTCCTCTGACATTGGGCTTTGAGGGGTGGCAGGAGGAGGGGTGGTCTGGGGAGGCGGGCATGGTGGCTAAGCCCCCTGAGTTTCACTGGGGGCGGGCTCAGGCCCATGCTGAACCCCCTTGGAAATGTCAGTCTGGCCTGAGCAAGGCTGATAGAGGTTAAAAGCTGGACAGTGGTTATAATGTTGGCATAATTACATACTGGTTGGCAGATAGCCGCCATCTTGAATCCTTGAGTATCTGATCATCACCCTGGCCTCCCAACACCTCCATCACCTCTAGCTCCCCCCTCACACGGCTCCAGCCTGGGACCCCGCGGCCACAGTCATTACTTATGCTGTGGTATTGATAAATATTTTAAATTGATAAGTATTTTAAATATCATCGTCCCTGACAGAGACTTTTCCTTATTCAGTAGACTGATTTTCTGTTAGCTGCCAGGTTATGTGCGGCCTCCAGAAATCCCAAAATAAAACACAGGCCCTGCCTTCAAGGAGCTCCCAGTGTGGTAGTGGAGATAGACCTATAGATTATTGATTATGAAGTCAGGAGGCATGTCTGCAATAGATAGACATCAGTCCGGGATGGTTTCAGAGCCAAGCTTTGAAGGGTGAATAGGAGTTTTTCCAGCGGAGAAAATGAATCCTGACCAAACTTTTCTCTGCTCTCGAAGACACTGGAAGACCTGTCTTACCAAGCTCCTGCCCTGTTTACTGGAGCACGGCATGGACAGGGATGAGGAGTCCTCCAAGACTGCCAGAAACGCGCCTTTCCAGGCTCCTGGAAAATCAGCATGGTGCCCTGTGGAGGTCAGCAAGATGATCCTCTGGCCAGAGAGCATCAGCGTGGTGCAGCGTGTCGAGCTCTTTGAGGCCCGGGTGGAGAATGAGGAGGAGGAGGAGATGGAGGAAGATAAAAGAAGCTTCTGCCCATCGCCCGAGGGCAGCGGGGGCAGCTTCCAGGAGGGCAGGGAGGACATCGCAGCCCGGCTGACAGAAAGCCTCTTCCTGGACCTTCTCGGGGGGGAGCCTGGGGGCTTTTGCCCACAGGGTTTGGAGGAGTCCTGCCTTCCTCCTCCTCTAGGAAGTGAGTGTGCTCAGATGCCCTGGGCTGAGTTCCCGGGTGCCGGGCCCCAGCCTCTGCACCCCGAGTCCACTCCTTGGGCCTCTCCGACCCCGAGGCTGGCCAGCCCGGCTTTCATGGAGATGCCCCCTGTCGTCACAGACAACCCCGCGTACCGCAGCTTCGGCAGCCTCCTGGGCCAGTCCGCAGCCCCCGGGGAGGGTGACTGCGACACAGAGCCGGCCGAACGCCCCAGGGAAGCGGACCCCGGCATCCCCTCCGCCCCCCGGCCTGAGCCAGAAAGCTGGGAACAGATTCTGCGCCAGAGTGTCCTCCAGCATCGGGAGGCCCCGGCCCCCGGCCCGGGCCCCGGCAGCGGCTACCGGGAGTTCGCGTGCGCCGTGCAGCAGGCCTGCGCCCCCGACGCCGGGGTGGCGGGCTCCGGCCCTTCCGGGGAAGCGGGGTACAAGGCCTTCTCCAGCCTGCTCCCGGGGACATCTGGGGATGAGGCCAGCTGTGGGGAGGGGGGCTACAAACCCTTCCAGAGCCTCCCTCCTGGCGGCCCTGGGGCCCCCGCCCCCGTCCCCCTGTTCACCTTCGGACTGGACACGGAGCCAGCGCGCAGCCCTCGGGCCTCGCTCCTCGCAGGCAGCGCCCCAGGGCACCTGGGTGTGGAGCCGGTGGGGAAGGAAGGGGACAGCCACAAGGCCCTGCTGGCCCCGGAGCAGGCCACAGACGCCCTCAGGGACGACTTGGCCGGCAGCATCGTCTACTCAGCCCTCACCTGCCACCTGTGTGGCCACCTGAAGCAGTGGCACGGCCAGGAGGAACGTGGCAAGGCCCACATGGTGCCCAGCCCCTGCTGTGGCTGCTGCAGAGACAGGTCCTCGCCCCTGGTGAGCCCCCTGCGGGCCCCAGACACCCTGCCAGGGGGCGCTCCCCTGGAGGCCAGCCTCTCTCCAGCTTCCCTGGCCCCCTTGGGCGTCTCAGAGGAGGGCAAGCCCTCCCTGTCCTTCCAGCCTGCCCCCAGCAATGCGCAGAGCTCAAGCCAGACCCCCGTAGAGGTGGCCGTGCTCTCCACAGAGCCCATGTGCATCAGCGCTTCTTAGGTGTGTCCTCCCCTCGCCGCCGTCACAGGGGAGGGCCTTAGCCAGGCCTGCAACAGGCCTCCCCTGCCTCCCCCGGAAGGTGGCTGGGCTGGAAGATTTGCAAAAGACTTGGAAAACCCCGGTATGAAGTGGTGAGGTGGTCTGACGCGGGGGTACAGAGACCGGACCCCCCGCCCCCCATCTCCCAGCCTTGGCCTGGGCTCAGCACATCCCATGGGAGTGTATGGCATGGGGTCGAGGCAGATTCAGAGATCGGGAGTTCCTTGGGCCCCTTGGCTTGTGCACCAGCCATTGGCCACTTCATCGGTCCCCAGCTTGTCCAGGGTGCTGTCCCTGCCATGCCCCGCCCCCCCCCCCCCAGGCCTGCTTTTTCCACCATGTCTTGCCCAGCCCTGGGATTAGCTGCTGCTCCCTGTGGATTGGACGCCAAGCCCGGCAACTAACCAAGCCAACAGGGGAAGGATTTGGGAAGCCTTGGGAAATGGATGGGACATTGAAGTTCGGGAAGGGTGCTCATTTGGCCAGAGATGCCCGTTCATTCAACAGACCTCCCTTGGGTTGACACTGGAGTTGGGATCTGGGCTGGAGTGGGGAGGGCGTGCTTCGTCAAATGCAGGCAACAGACACCAAAGGACACGGAAGATTGCGATCGCCAAGCCATGACGAGTTGCCATCAGGTTCCCACACGACCGTAAGACTGGGGACTCCTGTGAAGCACGGGATCCCCAGAGTAAACACCTCGGGGCTGCTCTGTGCCCCCGTGGTTGCTTGCTGGCAGCCACGGAGACTCCAGACAAAGGGAGTGGCTCCGGTCCGGTGATCCAGACGTGCTGGGCGTTCCAGAAGGACCACACCAGGTGCACTAGGCATGTACATTGACCTACCCCTCAGGTTGAGTAATGCTTGTTTGCATCTCAAAGATTGTTTTATCACCTGGTATTTGTCTAGGCTGGGGAGGGTGGAGCAGGAGGGCGTGGAGTTTTGTATAAATAAAGGCTCTTTATCTCCTTCCCCGCCCCCCCCCCCACTTATTAAATAAACAACTGCTAGACCTGGTTGTGAGCGCTTTATCTCCTCTGTTAACTCGTTGAATCTTGCTGTCCAGAGGAATTGAGGTCCAAGAGGTTAAGTAACTTTCTGTCTCTACTTGGGTTCCTCCGAGACCGGGATTCAAGTGCAGGCTGTTGCTTTAGGAAGTGACTCCCGGACACCTTGCTCAGGAGCGGGGCAGTGAGTCAGGGAAGGTCAGGAGGTAGGAAAGGGTGTGTTACCCAACAGGGCTACTGACCTTCACCCCTCTGGGCGCCTGGGATAGCCGTGCAGGGCGCATGCCTAAAGGCACCCCTGCAAAGGTGGGGGAGCTGGGGTGCTTGTCCACCAGCTTCTGTCTGGTCGAGGGCTCCTTCCAGAGGCATTCATTCTCCAGCATGGCTGGCTGCTCCCCAAGTCCCCAGGCTGAGAGTAAAGACTATTGGAGCAAACTTTGGCACATCAAGGAGATGCGGACACTTTGTCAAGGTCACACAGCTAGTTCGTGGGCGGGCCCGTCCGTAGCTGAACCCAGGCAGGGTCTCCATTAGCCAGGCTGTCTGTAGGTGACCCGTGCTCGACATCCAGGCAGACGGCATGAAGACGCAGATGGGATTTAAGCTCTTATGTCTGTGATCACTCTGGTGTCTGAGTAGCTACCCTGATGGCCACACTTGCACAATAGGGGGCTTGGTTGGTTGAGGTCCCTTTGTGTTCTGGCATTCTACACAATGCGCTAGAAGCAATGGGGAGCTCACTACCTCACATGCAGCCTGATGTTTGTTAGAAATCCTGAGCCCAAATCTGTGCCTTTCGATGCCGGAGTCACCTCCCACGCCACGATTTACAGGTGGGGGAACTTAGTGCTAGAAAGGAAAAGGGACTTGCCCAAAGTCACACAGTGAATGACAGAGCTTGAACTAGCCCTCTGGACTTTCTGCCTTCAAGAACTCTTTATAAAAAACATATAATAATTTAAAATCAAAATAACTATTTAGGGCCATGCAATATACTAAGTGCTATACACATCCACTACGTCATAGCTCTAGGAGGCAGGTGCGATTATTATCCCAATTTTATAGATAAGGAAGCAGGCCCAGAGAGGTTGAGGTTTAGCTTAGGACCACACAGCGAGGACACCTGGAGCAGAACTTGAACCCCGGTCAGACCTCAGAGCTCCCAGCCACCACGGTATGCCACCTCATGGACAGCAAGCCACCTATGTGAATGTCAGCTCGAATCCATTTGCCTGAGCGTTATCTCAGAAAACACGTTTGTGGGAGTGGTGGAGGAGTGGCTGGGTTGGAAGTCCAACACAGAACTGCGACTGATCTCCTTGTCCTCTCCCCCAGGATCTCAAGAGAAGGGGACCCAAGTCGTCAGCTGAGACTCATAATACAGAATCGTCTGGGCTCTGGGAGGTGGGAATAGAGAATTAGAGCCCTCCTGTTTCTTAGGTGGATTTAAACCCACCCTCCTAGGTTCAGGGAAGCCGGGGAAAAGGCCACTGCTCTTGCTTCCCCAGTTGCTCTTCTCCAGCTTAACACAGGGAAGGAGGAAGCAGTGGGCAGGAAAGCTGCACCTCCCACCGATATTTACTGAGCACCTACTGTGTGCCCAGCACTGTGCTGGGCGCTGAGGCAACTGAGACAAGGTCCCTTTCTTCCTGGACCTTACAGTTCAGTGCAGGAGACAGACATTAAATAGACAAAGGGGAAAGTTACAAACACTGAGGGGTGCTATGGAGAAAAGTGGGGTCTGAGGTAGGGGGAGCTAACAAGGAGGTCTTTAAGGAGGTGACATTTAAGCTGAACCTTCGGTGACTGGAAGAAGCCAGGAAGTGCTGGAGGAAGAGCATTCTGGGCAGAGGGTAGAGCAAGTGCAAAGGCCCTGAGGCATAATGAATTTGATACGTTCACAGTTTGAAAAGATCAGCTACAGCGCAGTGAGCCAGGGACCGAGATGGGAGATACGGTCAGGCAGGATGGGAGCCGGAGGGAGGAATTTACATCTTGGCTCAACTGCACAGTAGCCCATGCACTGAGAAACATGGTCTGGTGGAAACCAGGCACCAATCTTCAATCTCCCCAGTCCCCAAATGAAGCTACCCATAAGCAGGAGCAAGTGAGGGGAAGTGAAGCCACTGGAAGTGTTCCTCCATCCAGCAGGGCTCCCTCCCACCTTGCCAAAGTGGAGGACTCAGGTTCCTCCTGACAACAGTGACTGGGGCAGGGGGAGGCGGTTTAAAATCCTCATTGCTGATATTCTCACTCAGGAGTGAAGTGACTTCCCCCAGGGAATGGCTGGCTGCCTGGGGCCTTCTTGGAATTTCTTCAATAAAGAACTCTTAAAAATCCTCTTAAAATCTGGTCCTTGCCCCACCCTCCCCCATTCTCCAAATTAGGCAAGGAACCCCAAGGTATTTGCGTCATGAAGCCCCAGACCCCTTCTCTGCTGCATCCCCTTTATCCTGCCCATGCCTTGGCATTCTCATTTGTAAAACAGGAAGGATAATAAAGCCTGCATCCTAGGGATAACCTGGAGATAGTCTCCCTCATCACCATCATCTTCATCACCTTTGTCCATCGTCTCAATGTGGCTCCAGAAAGATCAAAGAATGGGAAAGGGCTGTACAAAACGTTTGCCCCAAGAGCATTGGAGGAGGGGGGATCTGGTGGATCAGGTGGGCCCAGGACTGCCGCTGAAAGTAGGCTGGGGGTGGGGGTGGGGGTGGGCGGAGCGAGATGCCGGCGGCGAGGGAGTTTCCCAGCGCCTCCGCGGGGCTGGACCAGAGGTGCGCAGGGCAGGAGGGGGCTGGGTCGCGCAGACCCGGGGCAGCCTGAAATGCGTTGATTTCAGGGTCCCCCCCCCACCCCTTCCCCCGGCCCCATCCCCGCACACCTCCAGCCTTGATTTTACAAAGATCCCCCGACCCCCGGGGGAGACGTGCCTCTACTTTATTTTATTTTATATTTTATTTTATCTTATTTTTTACACAAAACCCCTGCTTATTGTTTGTTTTTGATTACTAAATTGGCACGTGCGGGCCTTCTCCGATTCAGAGAAAACATAAAGGTATAAAGAGGAAAGTGAAAACCACCGGAAATCCCATCCCCCGCCTGCTCCTGGCACCGTGTGGGCTATCACAAAATGAATGTTTGTTTTTGAGGGTGTAACTCCGTGAACATCCTGTTGAATAACCTTTCTGACATTATTTTCCCACGAAAGTTATTAATAAAAAAAAAAAGAAAGAAAGAAAAGAAAAGGCCAGCAAAAAGTTTTTGAGCCACTGCAAGGGAGGTATGAGCTCATCGGATCCCCACAGCAGGGCTCTGACGTGGGCCAGACTTGCCCAAGAAGAGCCCTGATTCCTGACCCCTCTCAGCCACCATTTGCCCATATTTGCATATCCCTCTTCCAGGTCTCCGAACACGGAGACTCCGAGAAGCAAGGGCTCTGCAATCATCCTGCCTCGTTTGAACCTGCCTGTGCCAGTCAGGGGCTGTGTGACTGTGGGCAAAGTACTTGACTGCTCTGGGCTTCAGTTTCCACCCCATCAAAGATGGCTAAGAGAAGTAGCATGCAGCCCCCACAGCGACGGGGTGAGGAGCAGATGTGTCGCCGCCCAGCCGCTCTTGTGATTCCTAAGATACCCGATGGCACCTGGACAACGCCAGTTCTTCCTCAAAATCCCACCGTTTCCCACACGTTTATTGACAAGCCAGGGGCACCTGGCCAGTGGGGGGGAATGGCTGCGTCAGACAGGCTGCAGGCTCGCTCCTTGGTCCCTGCTGCCCTCTTGAGGACGCTCTGGCCCCAGCGTCTGCCTCTGTCCCGGTGGCTCCAAGTTTGGGGCGACGCCACGCCTGGGAGATCCCGGTCATCACTCTTTCTTCTCTGCCTTTCTCCCCATCCCCGTCAGCACTTTGCAAAAGGGTCTGACACACTTTAGGAACTCAGAGTGCTCCAAGGATCAGCTGTGTGGCTGGAGGCCAGTCACCTAACCTCTCTGTGCTTGCTTCCTGATCTGTAAACTGGGAATACTAGTACCACCCTCATGGACCAGGACTTAAAATTAAATATGCTAGTTCATGTAAGCCTTAGGATGGTGTCTGCACATGGTTAGTGCTGTCCAAGGGCCTGCTCGCATTCTTCTTCTTCTTTTTTTTTTTTTAAGATTTTATTTATTTGACACAGAGAGACACAGTGAGAGAGGGAACACAAGCAGAGGGAGAGGAAGAGGGAGAAGCAGGCTTCCCGCGGAGCAGGGAGCCCGATGCGGGACTCGATGCGGGGCTCGATCCCAGGACTCTGGGATCATGACCTGAGCCTAAGGCAGACGCTTAACGACTGAGCCACCCAGGCACCCCGCATTCTTCTTCTTATACTGAACTGGTCTGTGGGTGTTGGAATGAGGGCATAAAATGTAATTAAAGGGGGGGGCACCTGGGTGGCTCAGTCGGTGAAGCGTCTGCCTTTGGC
>NW_025409396.1:0-1001 GCF_002201575.2 Neomonachus schauinslandi
AGTTGGTGGATGGATGGATGGACGGATGGATAGTTGGTGGATGGATGAGTAGCTGGCTGACTGGCTGGATTAATTATATTCTAGGCATGCAGACATTTCCCTCAGATTTGGTACTATTTCAACCACTTCTTTCAGAAACTCCTCAAAATATCTAGCCTGCTAATGGTACCTTTAGCTCATTAACGCTCACTGACATAATCTATGTGGGTATTTTTTTTCTCTTTTTCTCTTTTTTATTGATTGTATTAGGAACTTAGGAAAGGCGAGAATTATATGTGGGAACTCAGCTGATTATCAGAAACTAGAAAATTCTCATTCAACTTTAAAGTTTTCCATTTTCAATTTAAACAAATTAGATTGGAGGCATGAGGGAAACAACAACTTGTAACATCAAATTTATTAGGGTGTATAGGATAGCAAGGACAGGTGTACTTCAACAAAATTAACATCCATCATGACACACAACACGGTCTAATCATCTAACTCCTTTAAAACTAGTCCTACATTTCCCTCAGAGAATATAGTCTGGCCAAATAATAAGCATTTTTAAATACATTCCTATAAAAATGATGACAGATGAAATAACTTGTTTCACTTAAGTGAGTCCATATCTCTAAACAGCTTTTAAGGATATAGTTACCACACATGTAGCACAGTAGGAGATCAAAATTGTATTTGTCCAAAAAACACACCAACCTATCTTCCCGCTCTTCATTGATATTTCCTGTTTGTTCTTGGGTTATTCCATGGATCAGTCATCGTCTTCATTCAACACCTCCAATAATGTGGTTTGACATTCACAAACTTGGATTTGAAACATCTTTTTCCTTCTATTAATGTAATTTCTGCACTACGGATACACATCTCCCTTCCGACACAGCAGTGCCTGTTCTGCCCATGACAGGGCCTCGTTCAGGTTTCCAGAAGACAGCGGTAACCTTGTCATCTCTGGCAGTCATTTTTAACTCTCTCAAGATCCAAAACTATGCCTTTGTATGATG
>NW_025409397.1:0-17885 GCF_002201575.2 Neomonachus schauinslandi
AAAAAAATCTTAAAAGCAGCAAGACAAAAGAGGTCATTAACTTACAAAGGAAGACCCATAACCCTAGCTGCAGATTTTTCAACAGAAACATGCCCAGCCAAAAGGAAGTGGTATGATATATCCAACCACAAGATCTAACAAATGTAAATATTGATACCCATAACTTAGGAGCAGTCAAATGTATAAATTAATTAGTAAGCACCTTAAAGAATCTCACTGATAATAATACAATAATAGTGGACATTAACACTCTACTCATAGCAAAGGATGAATTATCTAAGCAGAAGACAACCAAGAATACAAGGGCTTTGAATGACACACTGGACCAGCTGCACTTAATAGATATATTCAGAGCGTTTCATCCTAAAGCAGCAGAAATTACATTCTTCTTGTGTACACATGGAACATTCTCCAGAATGGATTACATACTTGGTCATAAGTCAGGCTTCAACTTCTTGAAAATGTTTGAGATCATGCCATGCATATTTT
This sequence comes from Neomonachus schauinslandi, assembly GCF_002201575.2. NCBI lineage: Eukaryota > Metazoa > Chordata > Mammalia > Carnivora > Phocidae > Neomonachus > Neomonachus schauinslandi. The sequence goes on from NW_025409397.1 coordinate 490, forward strand.
CAGACCACAAGGTGATGAAACTTGAAGTCAAACACAAGAAAAAATAGAAGGACCACAAACACATGGAGGTTAAAAACGTCCTACTGAAGAATTAATGGGTCAAATACAATTAAAGAATTTAAAAAATACATGGAAGAAAATGGAAATACGGAAGAAAATAGAAATGAAAACATGACAGTCGAGAATAATTGGGATGCAGCAATGACAGTGCTTTGAGGGAAGTATATAGCAATACAGGCCGCCCTCAAGAAGCAAGAAAAGTATCAAATGCACAACCTAAGCTTACACCGAGAGAATGTGGAGAAAAAATGAAAAATAAAGTCTAAATCCAGCAGGAAATGAGAAATAATAAAGATTAGAGCAGAAATCAATGATAAAGAAATTAAAACAAAACAAAACAAAACCAAAAAAAACAGTAGAACAGATCAATGAAATTAGGAGCCGGTTCTTTGAAAAAATTAATAAGATTGCTAAAGCTCAAGTAAGACTTAGCAAAAGGAAAGGGAAAGGACCCAAATAAATAAACACCTAAATGAAAGAGGAGAGCTCACAACGAACACCCAATTAATGCAAACAGATATGAGAAAATATGACCAATTATATCTCCACAAATTGGGCAATCTGGAAGAAATGGATACATTCCTAGAAACATAAACTACTAAAACTGAATCAGGCAGTTATAGAAAACCTGAACAGCACCCAAACCAGTACAAAGTATTCAATTAATAATCAAAAATCTCCCAACACACGAGTGTCCAGGGCCAGATGGCTCCTAGGGGAATTCTACCAAACATTTAAAGAAGAATTAATCCCTATATTTCTGAAACTGTTAGAAAAAATAGAAATGGAAGGAAAATACCAGACTCCTTCTATGAGGCCAGCATTACCTTGATCCCAGAACCAGACAAGGACCACCATTAAAAGGAGAATTACAGGCCAGTATCCCTGTTGAACAAGGATGCATATATTCTCACCAAGATACTGCCAATAAGATCCAACACAGTTAAGGGATTATTTACCACGACCAAGTGGGATTTATTCCTGGGCTGCAAGCGTGGTTCAACCTCTGCAAATCAATGTGAAACACCACATAAAAAAGAAAGGACAAGAACCACAGGACCCTCTCAATAGATGAAGAAAAAGCATTCCACAAAATACAGCATCGTTTCATGAAAAAAACTCCACCATGTAGAGAGAGGGGGAACATAACATCATAAAGGCCATATAGGAAAGACCCAAAGTAAATGCCACCCTCAAACTGGAAAAACAGAGATTTTCCCCTATGTGCAAGAACACGGCAGGTATGTCGACTCTCACCACTGCTGTTCAACGTAGTACAGGAAGTCCTAGCCTCAGCAATCAGACAACAAAAAGAACTATAAGGCATCCAAATCAGCAAAGAAGAAGTCCAACTCTCATTCTTTGTAATCCATCTCTCTGTTTCCCCAGTTACCGTCAAAACCATATGTTCACCCTGCCTGTGTCCAAGCGTTTTTAGCTCAGGCATGGGACTGAGTTCCAAAACTCCAAATGTTCAGCATGGATTTGTGTCGTTCCTCTCATGGAGGATCTCCCATGCTGCTGCCTTTTGCCACCCTATGTCACGAAAGCAATCGCACAACCATGAATCGGTTAGCAGTTTATGGCAATACAAAGCAGAAAGCTGGCAGCTAGACTCACTGTTGTCAGGCAGGGTTTCCATTCCTAAAGCTGAGTCGTAAGGTAGCTCCATTTTTAACTTTTAGAAGTGTGGGAACTCTGTCACACTCAGGCACCTCCCATTTTCATGAGACTCCAGGGATCCTGAGACCACTCTGTCACACCCAGGATTCCACCTGGCTTCCCCAACTAAGCACCTTTAAGCCAGGAACACCCCCAAAAGAGCAAACTTCTAAATGTTACCATTTTGTGCTCCGCTGCTTATAAAACTTTGCTGTATCCTTCTCAAGCCCCCCTCCCCTCCCCTGTATCCTCAGCTATGTCACACCAGATTCACGTCTCCACACCTCCTACCTTCCAAAAGGTGGTCACTTTTCTACTTGTAGACCTGCAGCACTTGTTTTCTAGATACTTGACTGATGTCCTGGGTGTTTAGAATGATCTGATAACACTGTAGCTGTATATGAGGGAGGAGATAAATCTTAACTCCTCCCGCTTGATCTTTCTCGTTGGATTCTGGACATGAAGGCTGTGAGCTTCATGACAGGCTGGATTTTGTCACCCCCCTTCTATGAGAGCTGAATGTTGTTTTGTCAAGCGGGTAATGACTTCTGACAAAGCTTTATCCTTTCTAGTTTTAGGTTTATTGTGCAAAGATATACCAAACATAATATCTACCATTTTCTACACTTTTACTTAAGCTTTGATGGAAGAAGGGAGAGTAGCATCTACTCGACTGCCATGTTATTGACTTACCCCTGAAGTGTGACGTTTCCTGAGGTCTTAATGGCCCATGTCTTCATTAATATCGGTGTCTGCGTTTTAGTGAATGGTGACAATGAGTGACACATTTATCTTTCTCTGGTGAAGTCCTTTCTCCCTCACCATGAACTTCACTATGAATACATCCCAAATATGATTTTTTCATCTTGAAGGAAAGTTAATCTGCTTTCTTTTAAAACATGGATTCCAGACAATGATGTCAGCAGGCACACTGAGAAATCCATAGATCGTTGGCAATCTGAGCTTCCTGGTGACTGGCCACCCGAATGGGGACAACCTGAGAATGTCCTGGTGATTGGCCAGGACATAGTTGTGACATCACAAGAAGGCATTGTGATGCCCCAGGGCCGTTATAAAAGCCTCACAAAGACTGAAGCTGCACTAAGGAGAGAAATGGCCCTTAGCCACAGCTCTTCCTGCTATTCCTCAAATTCTCTGCCCACTTCTCTGTCCCTGCCCATTCCAAGCCACCTGCCCACACCTTCTGCCATGTACCTGGAAACTCCTAGACCAGTTTCACACTGTGAGTATGGCCTGGCTACTCAGGGGCACATTCCCATTTCTCATATGGGAACGGGACACTGGAAATCAGAGCACCAAGGATTCTCCACCACCTGGGCCCCACACCTCTGGGTTCAGAACACGGCTCAGCACAGGAAAGCTGAGTCCACATCCTGACGGTGCACTGAGCACACTACTACTTTGGAGCCCTCCAACCCAGCTCAGCACAGGGACCATGAATGATTGAATACCCATCTGACCCGATGTGCAAAATGTGTACAATGACTCCAGACTCCTGGCAGAGAGGGAGTTTTATGAAACAAGTAAGTACTGGGAGATGGACTCACCTCATCACTGGACACAGTGCCAGTCCTTGAAACACATGCCCCCAGACTAAAAGCTGTCTGACCTAGCTCAGCACCTGAAATACTACTACTACTACTACTACTACTACTACTACTACTACTACTACTACTACTACTACTACTACTACTACTACTACTAGTACTACTAATTGTTTTAGGATGAAGTGCTCTCAACATTTCTGTTAAGGCCATCTGGTCCAGTACGACATGCAAAGCCCTGTTTCCTTGGTGATCTGCTTAGATGATCTGTGCATTGCTGTGATTGGGGTGTTAAAGTCCCCTCCAATTATTGTATTATTTTCAAAGTTTTTCTTTAATTTTCTTATTAATTGGTTTATATATTTGGGTGTTCCCAAGTTAGCGGCATCAATATTTAAAATTGTTAGATCTTTTTGTGGCCTAGACCCCTTTATTATGATATACTGTCCTTCTTTATCATTATTATACTCTGGTTCACTATCTAGTATGTCTGATATAAGGATGGCTACTCCACCTTTCTTCTCATGTCCACTAGCATGAAGAGTGGTCCTCCACCCATCACATTCTGTCTGGTGGTGTTTGCGTCTAAAATAAGCCTCCTGTAGACAGCGTATTGATGGGTCTTGTTTTTTTTTTTTTTTTTTAATCCAATCTGATAGCCTGTGTCTTTTGATTAGGGCATTTAGCCCATTTACATTTAGGGTAACTATTGAAAGATATGAATTTAGTGCCACTGTATTGCCTGTAAGGTGACGGTTACTGTAATTGTCTGTGTTCCTTTCCGGTCTATGTTGCTTTTAGGCTCTCTCTTTGCTTATAGACCCCTTTCAATATTTTTTGTAGGGCTGGTTTTGTGTTTGCTAATTCCTTTAGTTTTTGTTTGTCCTGGACGCTTTTTACCTCTCTTCTATTTACAATGGCAGCTTAGGTGGATATAGTATTCTTGGCTGCATATTTTTCTCATTTAGTGCTTGGAATATATCATGCCTGTCCTTTCTGGACTGCCAGGTCTCTATGGATAGGTCTCTTGCCAATCTAATGTTTCAACCATTGTAGGTTACAGATCTCTTCTCCCCAGTTGCTTTCAGGATTTTCTCTTTGTCTCTGAAACTCCTAAGTTTTACTATTAGATGTCAGGGTGTTGACCTATTTTTACTGATTTTGAGAGGGATTCTCTGTGCCTCCTGGATTTTGATGCCTTCTTTCTTCCCCAAATTAGGGAAGTTCTCTGCTATAATTTGCCCCTCTCTCTCTTTCTTCTTCTTCTGGGATCCCAATTATTCTAATGTTCTTTCGTCTTATGGTATCACTTATCTCTCGAATTCTGCCCTCGTGATCCAATAGTTGTTTATCTTTTTCTTAGCTTCTTTATTTTCCATCATTTGTTCTTCTATATCACTAATTCTCTCTTCGGCCTCATTTGTCCTAGCAGTTAGAGCCTCCATTTTTGATTGCACCTCATTAACAGCCTTTTTGATTTCGACTTGGTTAGATTTTAGTTCTTTTATTTCTCCAGAATGGGTTTCTCTAATATCTTCCATGTTTTTTTCAAGCACAGCTAGTATCTTGAAAATCATCATTCTGAACTCTAGTTCTGATGTCATACTAATGTCTGTATTGATTGGGTCCCTGGCAGTCGGCACTGTCTCTTGTTCTTTTTGTTGGGGTGATTTTTTCCATCTTGTCATTTTGTCCAGAGGAGAATAGATGAATGAGAGAACAAAATGCTAACGGGGTAACAATATCCCCAGAAAATATACACTGAACAGATCAGAAAAGACCTGAAAACGAGGGAAAAGAAAGGGAAAGGAAAAAAAAAAAAGAAAAAGAAAAAGATAAAAACAAACAAAAACAAAACAAAAACAGAATATGATCAAATATGATCAGGATGGTGCATAGATCAGTGCCACACATTACATTTTGGGAGTGTTTTGCTCTGTTAGAAGAAAGTGCCTCCCAGAAATTTAATGAAAGAAAAACTTATATATGTACAAAAATAAGGATTAATACTATGAAGGGATGGGGTATGAGTGTAAAGAGGAAAGTTATAAAAGATTTTATAAGAGGAATTGATAAGATAAGAAGTTGGTTGAAAAAAAGAAAGAAGAGGATTTAAAAAAAAGGGGGGGGAGAATGTGATCAGGCAGGAGACTAGAACAAAGCCATACACTAGAGATTTAGGGTATATTTTGGTCTGTTAGAAGAAACTGTATCTCAAAATTTTAAAGAGAGAACAACTTATATATATACCAAAAATAAGGGTAACTACTATGAAGGGATAGAATATGACTCTAAAAATGAAAAATAAAAAATATTTGTTTTAAAAAAGGGATTGAAAGGATGTTGTTTGAAAAAGGGAAAAAGAAATAATAAAAAAAAAAAGACAGTTAAAAAAATTAACTTTGAAAGGCTAAAGAATCATAGTAAGAAAGTCATGAATTCTATCTGCAGTATTCCCCTAGCGCTGGAGTTCTGCCGTTCTCATTGATCGGTAAACTTGGTCTTGGCTGGCTGTTCTTGCTGATCTTCTGGGGGAGGGGCCTGTTGCCATGGTTCCCAAATATCTTTGCTGGGGGTGGAATTGCCCCGCCCTTGCCAGTCTGGGATAAGTAATCTGCTCGAGTTTGCTCTCTGGTAGCATTTGTTTCCTGCAAGCTTCCCGTAGCGCCTGGGACGACGAGAGTGAAAATGGTGGCCTCCCAATCTCTGCCCCATAGGAGCTGAGAACTCCGGGCTCCACTCCTCAGTGAGCCCTCAGAGAACGGCGTTCAATCACTCCCTTCTCCCTGGTCCGGGTGCACACTGTGCTCACCTGGCCTCTGACCGAGCATTTCTCTGGCACCCGACCCCATGTGGAGGCTCCAAACCCAGCAGATCCCTGCGGTGCCCTCCCGCGCCACTCCTCCCGGGGGAGGAAGGGGAGTCTCCCCGGATCTGCCACTTGTTGGGTCCCTGCTGGAGAAGCAATGGCCCGACTGTGGTGCGGATCATGGTTCATGGCAACCCCGAGCTGAGAGCCCAATCCTCGACTCCATCTCTGCAGCTGCCTCTCCTGCTCTGATACCTGGGAGCTCTGCTGCACTCAGGCACCCCCGGGCTTTCTGTGACCCGGAGGGTCCTGAAACCATACTGTTCCAGTGAGGGTTCCATCCCAGCTTAGCCACTGGAGCTATGTCCCTCAGTGGAGCAGATTTTTAAAAGTTCCCATTTTGTGCTCCAAGGCTCTATCACTTGCGAGAAGCGGCCAGTGGAGGCCCCCACCCCCGCCATCTATCCTCCCAAACATTGCCTCATATTCACTTCTCCACACATCCTACCTTCCAGAAAGTGGTTGCTTTTCTGTTCAGAGACTTGTTGCTATTCTTTTCTTCGATCTCGTGTTGAGTTTGTAGGTGTTCAAAATGGTTTGATCCCTATCCAGCTGGATTTCTGGGACCAGACAAAATCCTGGAGACTCCAGGTCTCCTACTCCTGCACCGTCTTCCTCCGCCCCTCCCTTCTGTGTCTGTTTTTATGACAGTACCATACTATTTTGATTACTAAATATTTTGATATATTTTGAAGATTGGAATCGTGCTGTCTCCCATTTCCTTTTTTTTTTTTTTTTTCAGTATTGCTTTGGCTATTAGGGATCTTTTCTGGTTCCATACAAATTTTAGGATTGCTTGTTCTAGCTCTGTGAAAAGTGCTGTTGGTATTTTGATAGGGATTGCATTAAATGTGTGTATTGCTTTGGGTACTATAGACATTTTCACATTCTGTTCCTCCAACCCATGAGCATGAAAATCTTTCCATTTCTTCCTGTCATCTTCAATTTATTTCATCCCTATTTTGTAGTTTTCAGAGTACAGGTCTTTCACTTCTTTGGTTAGGTTTATTCTCACGTATCTTATTATTTTGAGTGCAATGGCACACAGCATTGTTTTCTTATTTTTTCTTTCTCCTGCATCATTTGTAGTGTACACAAATGCAACAGAGTTCTGCACCTTGATATTATACCCTGGGACTTTACTGAATCCATTGATCAGTTCTAGTAGATTTTTGCTGGGATCATCAGGGTTTTCTGTATAGAGTATCATGTCATCTGCAAATGGTGAAAATTTTACTTTTTCCCTGTTTGGCTGCATTTTTATTTCTTTTTGTTGTCTAATTGTGCGAGATCCATAGGGCAGTCAAATCCCCAGAAAACCAGACTTGCCAGGAGCCTTTTGACCAAACCCCCTCCGACCAAGCTTGGCACAAGGCAAATATGTCATCTGCACAGAAGGGTGACCAGGAGCCTTAGGACCATGGGCCCTCCAACTCAGCTTTGTACAAGGCAATGGAATCACCAAGACCCTGGGCCAAGTGCATGAGCACCGATGCAACAAAGACAGCGCAAGTGAATCCTCAGAAAATCAGGCCTCTTGGGAGTCTCGAGAATGTGAAACCTCCAACCGAGCTCTGCACTGCCCAAATGAGGACCCTTGACACCAGGCTGAGGTAGAATCCTCTGAACAGGAGCCCTGCAACCAAGCCAAGCACTGGGCACAAGAATCCCTGGAAACCAGGCTGAACAGAAGCACCCTGAGATCATGAGGACACCATCCCTGCCAACCACAGGGTAATCAGGTCCCCAGAACACCAGGAGCACTTAGGCTAGGAGCTCTCCAACACAGTCTGGCATGGCTAAATGAATCACCTGGACCGTAGACTGCAAAGGAGCCCTCAGAAGAAAAGCTATCCAGCCCAGAAGAGCATAAGGCAATCAGGTTCTGAAACACAGGATTTTGAGGCGCCCTCTGACCAAAACCCCTCCAACCAGACCTGTCAGTGGAAGAATGTATTATCTGGACAGTGGGCCCAGCAGGAGCCTTAAGTCCAAAAGCCCTCCAACCCAACTCAGCACCAGGGAAAGGAGCCACCTGGAACCTGGGACAAAGAAGGGGAGTCTTCTACTGCTGTACAGAAAATGGCAACAAAGTCCCCAGAACACCAGCCCCAGTAGATGCCCTGTGACCATGACACCACCAACCCAGTTGCACACTGGGCAAAGGAATTCCCTGGACATTGGGTTGAGGGGGAGTCTTCTATCTGGGAGCTCTTCAGCCCAAGAAAGCAGAGGGCAATTGAGTCCTCACAACACTGGGCCAAACAGGAAACTTCAGACTCTCCAACTCAGCTTGGCAGTGGGCAAAGGACTCACTTGGAAAACAGGATGACTGGACTCCCTCCAAATGAGGGCCCTTCAACTGAGGAGACAGCTGGCAATTGAGTCCCTAGAACACCAGGCCCACTGGGAGATCTGGGACCCCAAGCCTTCTGTTTCAGCTTGGCACTGGGCTGAGTCTCTCAGACATCAGGCTGAGCATGAGAACTCTGACCCAAAACCCTCCAACCCCACAGAGCACAGGACAATTGGGTCCCCAGAACACAGGTTGGCTGGGAGCCCTCTGGTCATGACTCCTCCAACTCAGCTCTGCACTGGGCCAAGAAGTCTCTAGAACACTAAACTGAATGGAAGCCCTTTAACTAAGGCGACCCCAGGACAAGTGAGTCACCAGTGCCCAGGGATACACTTCAGCTTAAAGTCCTTGTGGCTTGTCACCTGGGTAGCCCTCATCTTTTTGAGAATTCTCCTCAAGAGAAAAGGATACCGGGTGCCTGGGTGGCTCAGTTGGCTAAGTGACTGCCTTCGGCTCAGGTCATGATCCTGGAGTCCCTGGATAGAGTCCCACATTGGGCTCCCTGTTTGGCAGGGAGTCTGCTTCTCCCTCTGACCCTCCCGACCCTCCCCACTCTCATGTGCTCTCTCTCTCAGTCTCTCTCAAATAAATAAATAAAATCTTAAAAAAAAAACAAAACAAAAGAGAGAGAGAGTAAAGGATACCAAGCCAAAAAGCGGAGTCAAACCAAAAGTTTGGAGAGTTTGAAATAGAACCCACAGCAGGACATGAGGTGCGGGGACTGGAGGGGATTGTAGAAGAGACCCCAGGCCCTGAGTACAGAGGACTCATTGGCAAAGGTCCTCCAGATGAAGGAGAGGTGCTCCATCCTGGAAGAAGAGGTGGAGACCTTAGAAAAACAAGTCAAGTAGTGGGGTGAGAAGCAGGCTCAGGTCTATGAGGTGGAGAGATTTTTGGGGTACACAAATTGGAAATGCCACATCAAGGACTTGCTGGAAGTTTTGCCTCCCAGGCAACGTCATCCAAGTGGTGATGTCCCTGCACCCTCCCATTCAAGATGACATAAATGCGGAGCTTGGCAAAGTTTGGTCATCTCCAGGAGTGAGAGTTTTAATATTTTTCAGAGGCCTAAACAACTTAAAACCATTATTTCATATGAGTACAGGAAACAACCCCTGGGCGACTGTGATGTACAGCCTGGGTTACCGTCACTACTGTGCCTTAGAAGTCATCACATTCTCCAGTTGGTGGGCAGGGACCTCCACAGCTCTGAGAATGTGTCAGTGAATTATGCAGAGCTGACCCTGAGCACAAACTTCCGATCCCCATCAACACTTTCAGACATCCTGTTTTGTAGAAATCAAGGTCAGCTGCTGAGGTCATCCCCATTCTGAAGGAAGGAAAAAGTAAGCTGTAATGTCCATATGTAGGTATTTCTGCAAAAATGATTTATATCCCTAGCCCCATCACACATGCTCTGGCAAATTGGAGTTTGGCCCCTGGCATGAAGTTTCCAAACTCTGGTCACCAGAGCTAGTACTTCCTGACTGCATGTCCCTGTGTGATGCAGACCTCTGAAGAGTAAATGTGACAAGATGAGGGAACCAGGCTGGAGGGAGGCCAGAGGCAGGGGACCATTCCCTGCCTCTGGATGATTTCCTGTGGGTGAGGTATGTACAGACTGGAGTGAGGAGCCTGGAGTGTGGGCTTTCTGCTCTGAGTTACAGAAGCACTGCAGAAGTTGGGGGAGACACAGATTACTACTTGCTGCTCCATGTGGACGGGTGGATGGACAGAGTGAAGAAGAAAAGGAGACAGGTAGGAACAGGTGCGAGCAGGTGCGCATGGAATACTCAGATATCTGTGGATATGGAGGAAGGTGTCTACCTCTAATAGGCAGAGTTGAGATTCTGCCACTCATTGGACAGAAGGAAGGAGGAAAGTAAGGTTCCAGGTTTGTCTTCTCACTAGAGATTATCCCTTAACCTCAGCACAGGATGTGGGAGCTCAAGTGCCTTGTGGATGCTAATGAGCTGGGGTCTGCCTGTGACTGTAGTGGAGGTCAGAGAGCCTAGAGCCATGGCCCCTTGGGGGAGCTCAAGGCAGTGTGCTCATATCACCTTGGCATGAACTGATTAGAGCCATGAAAAAGCTCTCTTAGGGAAGGTCAAAATGAGGGGGACTTGGGAGGAGAGAGGTTAGTATCTCTAAAATGGATGGTGTCTGATCTTATAGGAGGGCTGCTGCTTTCAGGAGCCAGTGGGGAGGCTGGTGGAGTCCAGGTTACTTGGATTTGAGGGGGAAGTGGATGACAGTGTGATCAACGCTGCTAACCTCTAGTAGCCACCTGCTCAGACCCCACTTACCAGACACATGTTTCTGGACACAGCAGGATCTTGGAGGTGCTGGGACCCCACTTTGGGGGTTTGAAGCAGAGCAGTTCACCCCTTGATCCCCCACTCGTTCATCTGTAAATTGTGGGCAAATTTGGGGGGATGGCTGTGTGAGCAGGATGCAGGAGAAGGCAGGGTTGGCGAGGGGATCTACAAGAGCAGGGGACAGATGCTGTCCAGAGGAGGGAGGGCAGGCTGTGAACCAGGTCCATGTCCTGTCAGTTCCTTCCCAAACTCAAAACAGCAGGTTCAGGAGGAGAGCAGTCTAGGTCCTGCCTCTGTCCTGTCCCACACGTGGCCTTCTCTGCCCCTTAGGGTACAGCACATCAGAGCCCAGGTCCTTCCTAGTCACAGACCAACACCAGGTTCCTCCTGCCTCCAACACTGCTGCTTAATACCCACACATTAGGGTCCTGGGGAAGCTTGGAGCTTCAAGGAGTCAGGGTGGGACTGATAGCTTTAGGGAACTATTCTGTGGTTTGTTGAAAGGTAGAGCAATACTATAGGTAGGGAGGGATTTAGGTACATTTAGTGATTTACAGGAAGGTTCAGATAGTACAGAAATGTCCCATTGCAGAGGCACTCTTGGCTCATTTTGCCCCAAGGTAACATCCTCCAACACTGCAGGACAGTATTTGCACCAGGAAACTGGCAGTGGTATGATGGATATGTCTAGGTCTGTCACTTTGTCATGGACATTTATATGTTCAACAGCACAATCCAGGTATGGAATTACTCCATCAGCACGAAGATTTCCCTCATGCTACCCTCCCCTGCCCCAGCCATCCCTTCCATGCCATTCACCCCTGTGTTCTACACTTTGGCATTTTGTGTTGCCATTTTGTTGGCATTTTGTTACATGAGGGGACCCCTACAGCTGTGACCAGTGATGATGTTTTTTTGTTTGTTTGTTTTCACTCAGGATAATATACCTGGAATCCATCCACGTTTTGTGGTATCCTAACTTTATTACTTTTTATCACTGAGTTGTGCTCCCTAGGTTGGAAATGCCACAGTTTGTTCATCTGCTCCCCTTTTGAGGGATATTTTGGTTTGTTTCCAGTCTTTAGAGACTGGAAATGTTATGTAGACAAGCCCACAGTGAATATTTGGGCACAGTGTTTTTTGGGATCTTAAATTTTCATTCTCTAGAATAAAGGTCCAGGACAGTGGGTGCTGCGTTGTCGCATTTATGTTTCGCTTTTGCAGAACCTATCAAACTGTCTTACCAGAGTGACTGTTCCATTTACATCCCCACCAGCAATGGAGGAGAGCTGGCTCTTTCCTACATTTGATGTTTTTACTCTGTTTTATATTAATGAGCTGTCGTAAAAGGTAGGTAGTAGTGATTACTCAATCAGGTTTTTCCTTTATATTTCCCTCATGGCAACTAATTACTGTTTTTTTCTTGTGCTTATTTGCCATGTGCATGTTCTCTTTGCTGAAATGCCTGTTCATGTCTTTTGCCCATTTGCTATTTTGATAGTTTTTTTTTTTTTCCTCCTCCTGTTGAGTGTTGGTTTTTTATATATTATAGATAGAAGAGCTTTGTCAGATAAGTGGTTTGCAAATATATTCACCTAGTCTATAGCTTGTCTTTTCATCCTCCTAACAAGATCTTTACTACAACAGAAGGTTTTAATCTTGATAAAGTCCAGTGTTATGCCCTATGAATCCTCCTTTCTTGTCTTGTATAAAAATGCACCAAATGCTAGGTTCAGAAAATGGCTAAACATCCGTAATGCATTTTCTCGCAGTTCTGCTGGGTAGAAGTCCAACATAAGGCACCAATTTGATCAGGTTCTGAGGAAGCCTATCCTCCTGGAGCTTTGTCGATAGCCACCTTCTGGCTTTGCACTCACATAACCTTTCTTTGCAGGTGTGCATGGAGAGTGAAAGTTCTCTGTCTGTTCTCATAAGCATGCTAACCCCATCATGAGAATCCTAACCTTTTGACCTAACTCAACCTATGTTTCTCCCAAGGTGCCAGGTCCAGTTTCATAGGGGTTAGAACTGAAACATGTGAGTGGGATGGGGGATCAAATTTAGTCTATATCATGTGTCTTGACAGATGTCTTGGGGTTCCCTCTGTTTGGGTTTTGTTCATTTTCTTCAATTTTAGCCTCATGTTTTATGTCAAATTTGGGAGATGATCAGCCATGTTTTCTTGAAATATTCTTTTTTTTTTTTCCTTTACATTTCCTTGAAATACTTTTTAATCCCTCCTTTTCTTTTTTTCTCATTCTGGGATTCTTGTGACATGAATAGATTTTTGTTTTTGTAGATTTCTTTTCTCTCTCCATTGTTCATATGAGATACTTTCTGTTGTTCTACCTTCAAGGTACTGACTCTTTCCTCTGTCATCTACATTGTCCTACTGAGCCAATTTACTGCGTTGCAAAAATTTTAGTTATATTTTTCTCAGTTCTAATGGTTAATTATGTTCTTTTTTATATCTTTGTGTCCTGAGACTTACTTTCATTTGATTCAGTCCCAACTGCAATAGATTATTGACGCAGAAGGAAAGCACTGTTTCCTGACACACTTCATCTACTTTGATGGGCTTTGCTCAAAAACAAAGTAAAAAGCATTAAGAAAAAGATACAGGATATCGAATGACACCATAAATTAGAATTAGAGAAGCTCAGGCATGGAAGGACAGGCCTCAGGGAAGAAGAAGAGCATATTGAAAGGTCACCTCGTAAATGAAATGTGAAGTAGTGAAAGCAAGCCCGTAGACAGCGCTGTGTGAGAATGGAAGCCGAGAGGAGGAAACCGTGAGAAAGAAACTAAGCAAGAGATGACACGATCTGAGAGAGAACGTCAAAATGTGAGCATAAGGGGAGAAAATGGATAACTGGAGTGCCTGCGAGAAAACCAAAGCAAAGACACAAAAGTGTTAAAAGTCATCGGTCAGAAATGTTCCTGGAAACAAAGTAATGCTTTCAACCTGTGTATTCACAGAGCACCCTGTGCACTGAGTCAGAATGACAGACGGCAGGACATCGTCTAGTAAAATCATTGAGAGAAAAACCCAGTTAAAATTAAAATGTAAAATTTAATGAAAATTTAAAGAAAAAGGGAATCCTTGGGCATCTAGAAAAAATGGAGCAAATGACCTATAAAGGACAGGAAATTAGAATGTCATCCACATTTCTGAGTGCCATATTTTGTGTCAGAAGAAAATGGAGGAATGTACGGAAAGACACTGAAGGGAAGAAACTGTGAGCCACGGATTTTACAGCTAGAAAACCTGATTTATACGGAATAAAAGTTTCGGGATTCAAGTCATCATGCAAGACCTCGGGCAGTATTGTTCCCATGACCCCTTGAAGAGGGAGGACCGAACTTAGGACGAGAAATGCGGGGAAAGACTGTAAGGCCAGATGTCAAACACTACACCTGCGGAGACTTTGCATGACTAAGACTCTATGACAGGGAGGATGACCTTAGTGGCCATCACTGGGGTCATGGCTCAGAATAGTTTAAGAGCTCTCTTGGCTCGGGAGGCTCTTTATTTTAGGTAAACATATTTTTAAAACAACTGGTAGTAAAAATTGCTTAATGTACACAGTATATGTTAATAAACTGATTTTGAATTAAAAAGTCTAGAGCTTCCAACGTTAAATGGGAAGCTTATTCACCAAAGCTCCTTCTAGGTACACAGCTCAGAAAGGAGCTACCCCCCTTCCATTAGCTGACTTGGGAGGGATGCGTGTTCCAGGAGGAGCCCACAGGCAGCGCTGCTGTGAGCCTCAGGGCTGATTGAAGCCCCCAGCAGTGGGCAGGCCCCAGCCCCTCGGAGGCCCAGGCTGGGGGCTGCGAGGAGCAGGGACCGAATCTGTAGCCCAAGCAGGAGTCCACAGGGGTCACAGCGATGGATGGAAGAGGGGTTCAGCAGGGTGGCTGTGTGGGCGCGTCTGGGGCCCTGGGAAGTTGACCTTGACCCCTACAATGCCCAGGGGCAAGAGGCCCGAGGTACTGAGGTCTGTTGCTGCTCTGTGCGGAGGGTGTGATCTGTCAGCACACAGAGCCATTTCACCTGGGTGCCGGGCTGGGCAGCTTTCGGGGTCAGGTGCCCTGCACAGGGAAATCATGCAAAGGGAAGGGGAAGACTCCAGGTCTCCAGGGAGGAACAGTCCGAGTCCCACAGACCTGGGCTGAGGGAGGAGCCTGTTGTCTCAAGTCTCACGGAACAGGAGGGGAAAGGGGACCCTTCCTCTCTCCCCACCCCTCCACTCAAGACAGTCCTGTCATTAGATCTGCACCTCAAAAGTGGGCAGCTTCCTGGAGGGCTTCCCTTTGGCCTTTATAAGGCTTTTTCCTTCTAGCACGACCACCAAGCCTTGCCTGTGCCTTTCAGTTAAAAAAAATTCTCAGGCGGTGGTAACAAACACATAGGAAAGCAAAAAAGTATACGTGAACTTCTCTGCCTTCCTGGCTTCATCTGTGCACTTGTTCCACACGCCCAATTCTCTACTTTAGCATGACCTTGTACTCAGTCCCTTCTCTGGAGTCCATGACGAGAGAGCTTCTGGAAGCAGACGCCTGCTGGAATGAAATGCAGAGCTGGAAGGAAGCAAACAATCACGCATGTCCAGAGCCACCCAAGGCAGGAAAGCTCCAGCGCAGGGAGTGCCCAGGGCTGAGCCAGACCTCCTGTAGCTGCTCCAGCAGGGGTAACGATCATAAATAATTTACTTTTCTTCTAACATAAAACACTTAATATAGTTTTCTAACAAAACAGCAAGTGAAAATAAAAACAATGAATTGATAAACACCATGAAAACTTATTCAACTGAAATCACAGGCAGATTTGGAGCTAAAGAAACTGAATATTTGAAGCCTCTCACTTGCATAGACTCTTTCCAAAGACATCTGTGAATTTTGTATTTGTATTTGTTTTTATTTTTTTCTTTAAGGAGATCTTCCAAAACAGTGCATGATCCGGAGTTCTCAAACCTAGATTTGCCCTTTAATATTCTAGAAATATTTCCTTAGTGATTGGTTTTAGGCAAGTGCTAAACAGCAAAGGGATTTCTCCTTAATTTAAAATCAGATGTTTGGATTCAAGTGTCAATGTTTTTGTCTAAAACTGTTAATGCGTGTCTCCTTAAAGGAGGTATTTTGTTTCTTAGATTTCTGTTTTGTTTTGTTTTATGAAATTGTTTTAAGGTATTTTATAGGAAAGTGATAGGACATGTTACGATTTTACATCATAAAAAAGAAGAGTATACACGATTCTTTCTATATAACTATTTGCTATAGATGATCCTCAAGTAATATAATTTTATTAAAAATATATTCAAGAAATTGCTGTGACTTTCTTAGTAATACACTAAAACAGTAGCTGGAAATCATTTTTATATCTAATTTTGCACATCCATATTTCATTCCTTGATTAATATTTCAATTCAAGTAAAATATCCTAGAAGAATGGACTTTATATGAGGCAAAATATATCAGTGGAAATGAATTTGAAATGCTTTATTTATCTCTCTCTCTGTCAAATAAATAAATAAAAATCTTTAAAAAAAAAATAAAAGTGTGTGTTTCATTCCAATGATGATGTAGACTAAATTGCATTTTTACATGCCTATATTTTTATAAGCATACTTCTGAACTGGCTAGGTTATAGTGATATTACTTAAGTGATTGGGCAAAAAGAATATAGAAGTATGCATTTGAGATTTATTTGGTCTTATATTGACTTTAAATCATCTCAAGTCTATTAGGACAAAGCGGTTGTGGGTCATCTTGGCGAAGTAACATAGAATCAAGTTTAAGTAGTAGCCCAGTGTGTCCTCTCCCTGAGAGAGCATGACCTCCAGGATCCTTATATTCTTTTTTTCTTTTAAGATTTTATTTATTTATTTCTTTATTTGAGAGACAGAGGGAGCACGAGCAGTGGGAGGGGCCGAAGGGGTAGGATAAGCAGAGTGGGGGAAGGGTTAGAGGGGGAGGGACTAGCAGACTCCCTGCTGATCAGAGAGCGCAAGTCAGGGTTCAATCCCAGGACCTCAAGTCAGACACTTAACCAACTGAGCCACCCAAGCACCCCAGGATATTTGTATTCCTAACTGGAGTGGGAAACATGTACATTTCTTCCTCATTTTATCATCAGAATTTTACATTATGCTTAGCAATAATCATATTCAACAATATGTTTAGAATGATCAGAGGTTGTAAAATAGGTAAAGTATTTCAAAAATGCAAATACATGGTGATAAATATATGCAGTTCTATTAAAATAAAATATTTAAGGGCACCTGGGTGGTTCAGTCAGTGAAGTGTCTGATTCTTAATTTTGGCTCTGGTCATGATCTCGAGGTCCTGAGATAGAGCCTGTGTTCGGCTCCATGCCCAGGATGGATTCTCTCCCTCTTCCTCTGTCTCTCTCTGAAAAAGAAAAAATGAAAATAATAAAATTAAAAATTAAATTAAATTAAGATTTTGTAAGTTGTATAACCCCACAACAGTGATGGTTATTAAAAACATTATTTGGGGGGCTCCTGGGTAGCTCAGTTGTTAAGCGTCTGCCTTTAGCTCAG
>NW_025409398.1:0-1427 GCF_002201575.2 Neomonachus schauinslandi
GAGGAGTGAGACGGGCCGCCCGGCCTCGTGGCGTGGCCGCGGCTCGGGGGTGGGGCCTCAGGCCTCGGGCCGCGAGGCCGTCCCGCGTGCGGGCGGCAGAGAGCCCGGGAGCCGGCGGTGAAACGCGGCAGGACGAAGCGGCGCGGCGCGAGAGCCAGGCCCTGCGTAGGAAGGGACTGAGCAGCGTCCCTGGGGGCCCATGGGCGGGCTGGCCGGGCCCCCAGAGCGGTCCTGCAGGCCTGCGCTGTGAGGAGGTGGGCCGCCGGGCAGGAGCTGGTTTGCAGGCTGTGCTGGGCGCTCCCTCGGGGCCCCCTCCCACTTCACTGTGTGGGGCTGTCGGCGTCCCCTGGCGAAGGGAGAGGACCCCGCAGGTCGCGGCAGCTCCCGGCCCCCGCCGCCCTGGCGCAGGCACACCCAGCCAGGGACCATGTGGGGACCTCACATGGGCGGCCGCGGCCCCGGTGAGGGCACAGGGCTCCCGGGGTGCAGCCCAGGTCCGGCCTGGGGCCCAGGGGATGCTGAGTGGCACCTGGGAGGCTCCCCCGGGGCCCTGGGCCTCAGCCCCCAGCCCCCAGCCAACCCCTGAGGGTCCAATCCCGACAGCCGCGCGAAGGTGGGGGACCCAGCAGTAGCCAGATGGCCCAGCCTCCAGGATGCGGGCCCAGGCACCCGGCGGCTGTGGGGTGACAGTGTGGGGGCCCCCGGAGGGGCCGCAGGGTAAATTCTGGCTGGATCTGGGCGGATGCGACAGCTGCAAGCAGGGTGAGCGCCTGGGCCGGGGGTGTGCAGAGGTTACCGCGTCGTGTGGGATCCAGCAGAGGGGACTTGGGCGGTAGGGTGCTCCGGGAGAATGCCACGTCCAAGGGCCCAGCCATGTCTGAGATGCCCAACAGAGGGGCAGCCCCTTCCAGGCAGGAGGACAGGTGCCCGGAGCGCCCACCCTGACCCACCCTGAGCTCCCCTGAGGTCCTGGAGGCGCTCAGCCGCAGTGCAGGCTAGAGGAGGTCTACCTGGATGGAGGCAACCAAAGCTCCGTCGGAAGAAGCAACAAGGGCACCGGGTTCTACGTGTCTGTGCCCCGTAACACATGGCACACGACGCACTGCCAGCAACAGCCCACCTGAATACACCGCCCACCGATGCCCTCAGCTGTGAGGGCTGGAGGCTCCCAGGGACGCTCCCGCAGGCTGGTGCGGGGCGCTGTGCCTCTGGGCCGCAGGGCAGGGCGTGCTTTCCGAGGAGAATGCTGGCCGCCCCACCGGGCCGGGCCGCCGGCCCCCGGCGCTCCCTCCCACCACCCCCACCGCAGGAGTAGACGCTGCCAGGTGAGCAGGAATGACACAGACATGGTTCTGTACAAAACCTGGAATATTTTTACTCTTTTAAAACTTTGATCTAAGCTGTCTTAGATCTCATGGACTCGATAC
>NW_025409399.1:0-17817 GCF_002201575.2 Neomonachus schauinslandi
AAAAAAAAACCCAACTGAGTTTTATTTTAAACCAATCCAGATGACAGGAGCACAATCTTGATGATGCTTTGGAAACCAGTAGAAGAAAATTCTTATTAAATTACTCATCTACCTCAACTCAGTTTCCATATACAATCTATTGTTGGGGTTACTGCATATTTCAAGATAAAGGCACATTTTTTAGGCAGGGTCCTTGTACCCCAGTTAAGCAATTACTGAAGAAATTGGTTTTGACATGTGCTTTCGGTTTTAATATTTCCTTTTACATTCTAAAATAATCTCCTGTTGCATGTAATTTCCCACTGCCCACACATAAATGACGCATTCCAGGCATCCCTGCATGAGCTCCCGTTTATTTTACATAGAGATGGTATGGAAAAAGATTGGGGGAGGGGCCCTGACATCCTTCACGTGTGACCATGGAAGGGACTTCATGCCCAGAGCCCCATCCCACAGGTACCCTCCCTGCTCCAGTTCCTGGCCAGATCCCCTGCCATAAATTGCCATTTTAAGGAGCCCTTGGGAGCAAAAGCTCATTATCTAATATCAAGTCACCAGGAAAGACTTAGGATTTGAGTGTCCTTTCTCATCAGGACCTGAAGAGAGAGGGGGAAGGATGATCAGCTATGGCTACTGATTATGGTTTTTTAAAATCATTTTAACCATTTAAAAAAAATGAAATATCATTGCCACATATACTGGTTATCTTTTTATTTTATTTTTAAAGATTTACTTATCTATTTTAGAGAGAGAGAGAGAAAGACGGGGGTGGTGAGGAGCAGAGGGAGAGGGAGAGAGTGTCTTAAGCAGACTCCACGTTGAGCATGGAGTCTGACACGGGGCTTGATCTCAAGACCCCGAGATCATGACCTGAGCTGAAACCAAGAAGTCAGTTGCTTAACCAACTGAGCCACGCAGGTGCCCCACTGATTATGATTTTTTGTTTTTTAAAGATTTTATTTATTTATTTGAGAGAGAGAGAGAGAGAGCACATGAGAGGGGGGAGGGTCAGAGGGAGAAGCAGACTCCCTGCTGAGCAGGGAGCCCGATGCGGGACTCGATCCTGGGACTCCAGGATCATGACCTGAGCCGAAGGCAGTCGCTTAACCAACTGAGCCACCCAGGCGCCCAACTGAGCCATCCAGGCGCCCCCCACTGATTATGATTTTTTTAAATTTTATTTATTACGTTATGTTAATCACCATACATTACATCATTAGTTTTTGATGTAGTGTTCCATGATTCATTGTTTGCATATAACACCCAGTGCTCCATTCAATACGTGCCCTCTTTAATACCCATCACCAGGCTAACGCATCCCCCTACCCCACTCCCCTCTAGAACCCTCAGTTTGTTTCTCAGAGTCCAGAGTCTCTCATGGTTTGTCTCCCCTTCCGATTTCCCCCCCTTCATTTTTCCCTTCCTACAATCTTTTTTTTTTAACATATAATGTATTATCTGTTTCAGGGGTACAGGTCTGTGATTCAACAGTCTTACACAATTCACAGCACATACCCTCCCCCATGTCTACCACCCAGCCACCCCATCCCTCCCACCCCCCACCACTCCAACAACCCTCAGTTTGTTTCCTGAAATTAAGAATTCCTCATATCAGTGGGGTCATATGACACATGTCTTTCTCTGATGGACCTATTTCGCTTAGCATAATACCCTCTAGTTCCATCCACTTCATTACAAATGGCAAGATTTCATTTTTTTATGGCTGCATAATATTCCATTGTACATATATACCACATCTTCTTTATCCATTCATCTGTTGATGGACATCTTGGCTCTTTCCATAGTTTGGCTATTGTGGACATTGCTGCTATAAACATCGGGGTGCACATACCACTTTGGATCACTACATTTTTATTTTTGTGGTAAATACCCAATAATGCAATTGCTGGGTTGTAGGGTAGCTCTATTTTCAACTTTTTGAGGAACCTCCATACTGTTTTCCAGAGTGGTTGCACCAGCTTGCATTCCCACCAACAGTGTAGGAGGGTTCCCCTTTCTCTGCATCCCCGCCAACATCTGTCATTTCCTGACTTGTTAATTTTAGCCATTCTGACTGGTGTGAGGTGGTATCTCATTGAGGTTTTGATTTGGATTTCCCTGATGCCAAGCGATGTTGAGCACTTTTTTCATGTGTCTGTTGGCCATTTAGATGTCTTCTTTGGAAAAATGTCTGTTCATGTCTTCTGTCCATTTCTTGATTGGATTCTTTGTTCTTTGGGTGTTGAGTTTGATAAGTTCTTTATAGATTTTGGATACTAGCCCTTTATCTGATATGCCATTTGCAAATATCTTCTCCCATTCTGTTGGTTGTCTTTTGGTTTTGTTGACTGTTTCTTTTGCTGTGCAAAAGGTTTTTATCTTGATGAAGTCCCAATAGTTCATTTTTGCCCTTGCTTTCCTTGCCTTTGGTGATGTCTCTAGGAAGAAGTTGCTGCAGCTGAGGTTGAGGAGGTTGCTGCCTGTGTTCTCCTCTGGGATTTTGATGGACTCCGTCTCACATTGAGGTCTTTCAACCATTTGGAGTCTATTTTTGTGTGTGGTGTAAGGAAATGGTCCAGTTTCATTCTTCTGCATGTGGCTGTCCAATTTTCCTAACACCATTTGTTGAAGAGACTGTCTTTTTTCCATTGGACTTTCTTTCCTGCTCTGTCGAAGATGAGTTGACCATAGAGTTGAGGGTCCATTTCTGGGCTCTCTATTCTGTTCCATTGATCTATGTGTCTGTTTTTGTGCCAGTACCATATTGCCTTGATGATTACAGCTTTGTAATAAAGCTTGAAGTCCGGAATTGTGATGCCACGGGCTTTGCTTTTCTTTTTCAACATTCCTCTGGCTATTCAGGGTCTTTTCTGGTTCCATACAAATTTTAGGATGATTTGTTCCATTTCTTTGAAAAAAGTTGATGGTATTTTGATAGGGATTGCGTTAAATGTGTAGATTGCTCTAGGTAGCATGGACATCTTCACAATATTTGTTCTTCCAATCCATGAGCATGGAACGTTTTCCCATTTCTTTGTGTCTTCCTCAATTTCTTTCATGAGTATTTTATAGTTTTCTGAGTACAGATTCTTTGCCACTTTGCTTAGATTTATTCCTAGGTATCTTATGGTTTTGGGTGCAATTGTAAATGGGATCGACTCCTTAATTTCTCTTTCTTCTGTCTTGTTGTTAGTGTATAGAAATGCCACTGATTTCTGTGCATTGATTTTATATCTTGCCACTTTACTGAATTCCTGTATGAGTTCTAGCAGTTTTGGGGTGGAGTCTTCTGGGTTTTCCACATCATCCACTTCATTACATCTGCAAAGAGTGAGAGTTTGACTTCTTCTTTGCCGATTTGGATGCCTTTTATTTCTTTTTATTGTCCGATTGTTGTGGCTAGGACTTCTAATACTATGTTGAATAGCAGTGGTGATAGTGGACATCCCTGCCGCGTTCCTGACCTTAGGGGGAAAGCTCTCAGTTTTTCCCCATTGAGAATGATATTCGCTGTGGGTTTTTCATAGATGGCTTTTATGATATTGAGGTATGTACCCTCTATGCCTATACTCTGAAGAGTTTTGATGAGGAAAGGATGCTGTACTTTGTCAAATGCTTTTTCTGCATCTATTGAGAGGATCATATGGTTCTTGTTCTTTCTTTTATTAATGTATATCACATTGATTGATTTGAGAATGTTGAACCAACCTTGTAGCCCAGGAATAAATCCCACTTGGTCGTGGTGAATAATCCTTTTAATGTACTGTTGGATCCTATTGGTTAGTATTTTGGCGAGAATTTTTGCATCCATGTTCATCAAGGATATTGGTCTGTAATTCTCCTTTTTGATGGGGTCTTTGTCTGATTTTGGGATCAAGGTAATGGTGGCCTCATAAAAGGAGTTTGGAAGTTTTCCTTCCATTTCTATTTTTTGGAACAGTTTCAGACCAAAAGATATTAATTCTTCTTTAAATGTTTGGTAGAATTTCCCTGGGAAGCCATCTGGCCCTGGGCTCTTGTGTGTTGGGAGATTTTTGATGACTGCTTCAATCTCCTTAGTGGTTATAGGTCTGTTCAGGTTTTCTTTTTCTTCCTGGTTCAATTTTGGTAGTTGATATATCTCTAGGAATGCATCCATTTCTTCCAGGTTATCTAATTTGCTGGCATAGAGTTGCTCATAATATGTTCTTATAATTGTTTGTATTTCTTTGGTGTTGGTTGTGATCTCTCCTCTTTCATTCACGATTTTGTTGATTTGGGTCATTTCTCTTTTCTTTTTGATAAGTCTGGCCAGGGGTTTATCAATCTTGTTAATTCTTTCAAAGAACCAGCTCCTAGTTTTGTTGATCTGTTCTACTGTTCTTTTCGTTTCTATTTCATTGATTTCTGCTCTGATCTTTATTATTTCTCTTCTCCTGCTGGGCTTAGGCTTTATTTGCTGTTCTTTCTCCAGCACCTTTAGGTGTAGGGTTAGGTTGTGTATTTGAGACCTTTCTTGTTTCTTGAGAAAGGCTTGTATTGCTATATACTTTCCTCTTAGGACTGCCTTTGCTGCATCCCAAAGATTTTGAATAGTTGTGTTTTCATTCTCATTGGTTTCCATGAATTTTTTAAATTCTTCTTTAATTTCCTGGTTGACCCCTTCATTCTTTAGTAGGATGCTCTTTAGCCTCCATGTATTTGAGTTCTTTCCAACTTTCCTCTTGTGATTGAGTTCTAGTTTCAAAACATTGTGGTCTGAAAATAGGCAGGGAATGATCCCAATCTTTTGCTACCAGTTGAGACCTGATTTGTGACCTAGGATGTGATCTGTTCTGGAGAATGTTCCATGGGCACTAGAGAAGAATGTGTATTCCATTGCTTTGGGATGGAATGTTCTGAATGTATCTGTGAAGTCCATTTGGTCCAGTGTGTCATTTAAAGTCCTTATTTCCTTGTTGATCTTTTGCTTAGATGATCTGTCCATTTCAGTGAGGAGGGTGTTAAAGTCCCCCACTATTATTGTATTGTTGTCAATGTGTTTCTTTGCTTTTGTTATTAATTGCCTTATATAACTGGCTGCTCCCATGTTAGGGGCATAGATACTTACAATTGTTAGATCTTCTTGTTGGCTAGACCCTTTAAGTAGGATATAGTGTCCTTCCTCATCTCTTATTATAGTCTTTGGTTTAAAATCTAATTTGTCTGATACAAGGATTGCCACCCCAGCTTTCTTTTGGTGTCCATTAGCATGGTAAATGGTTTTCCACCCCCTCACTTTCAATCTGGGGGTGTCTTTGGGTCTAAAATGAGTCTCTTGCAGACAGCATATCAATGGGTCTTGTTTTTTAATCCAATCTGATCCCTGTATCTTTTGATTGGGGCATTTAGCCTATTTACATTCAGGGTAAGTATTGAAAGATGTGAATTTAGTGCCATTGTATTGCCTGTAAGGGGACTGTTACTGTATATTGTCTGTGTTCCTTTCTGGTCTATGTTGCTTTTAGGCTCTCTCTTTGCTTAGAGGACCCCTTTCAATATTTCTTGTAGGGCTGGTTTCATGTTTGCAAATTTCTTTAGTTTTTGTATGTCCTGGAAGCTTTTTATCTCTCCTTCTATTTTCAGTGACAGCCTAGCTGGGTATAGTATTCTTGGTTGCATATTTTTCTCGTTTAGTGCTCTGAGTATATCATGCCAGTCCTTTCTGGCCTGCCGGGTCTCTGTGGATAGGTTTAATGTTTCTACCCTTGTATGTTACATATCTCTTCTCCCAAGCTGCTTTCAGGATTTCCTCTTTGTCTCTGAGACTCGTAAGTTTTACTATTAGATGTCGGGGTGTTGACCTATTTTTAATGATTTTGAGAGGGGTTCTCTGTGTCTACTGGATTTTGATGCCTGTTTCCTTCCCCAAATTAGGGAAGTTCTCTGCTATAATTTGCTCCAATATACCTTCTGCCCCTCTCTCTCTTTCTTCTTCTTCTGGGATCCCAATTATTCTAATGTTTTTCATCTTATGGTATTGTTTATCTCTCAAATTCTGCCCTCGTGATCCAGGGGTTTTTTATCTCTCTTTTTCTCAGCTTCTTTATTTTCCATCATTTGGTCTTCTATCTCACTGATTCTCTCTTCTGCCTCATTTATCCTAGCAGTTAGTGCCCCCATTTTTGATTGCACCTTCTTAATAGCCTTTTTGATTTCGACTTGGTTAGATTTTAGTTCTTTTATTTCTCTAGAAAGCGTTTCTCTAATAATTTCCATGCTTTTTTCAAGCCCAGCTAGTATCTTTCAAGTCACGATTCCCAACTCTAGATCCGACATCGTACTAATGTCCGTATTGAGTAGGTCCCTGGCAGTCGGTACTACCTCTTGTTCTTTTTGTTGAGGTGATTTTTTCTGTCTTGTCATTTTGTCCAGAGGAGAATAGATTAATGAGAGAGCAAAATGCTAACAGGGTTACAACGTCCCCAGAAAATATACTCTAAACAAATCAGAAAAGACCTGAAGCCAGTTGAAAAGAAAGGGAAAGAAAGAAAAAAGAAAAAGAAAAAAAAAGAAAAGAAAAAGATATAGACAAACTAAAACAGAACAAAACAAAAAAAAATACCAGAGTATGATCAAATATGATCAGCCTGGTGCACAGATCAGTGCCACACACTAGATTTTGGGTGTATTTTGGTCTGTTAGAAGAAAGTGCCTCCCAAAATTTTAAAGAAAGAAAAACTTATATATGTACAAAAATAAGGGTTGATATGATGAAGGGATGGAATATGACTGTAAAGATGAAAATTATAAAAAATTTTATAAAAGGAATTGATAAGAAGTTGTTTGAAAAAAGAAAGAAGAGGATTTAAAAAAAAGAAAAAAAAAGGGAGAGAATGTGATCAGGCAAGAGACTAGAACAGAGCCATACACTAGAGATGTAGGGTATATTTTGATCTGTTAGAAGAAACTGTATCTCAAAATTTTAAAGAGAGAACAACTTATATATATATGCCAAAAATAAGGGTAACTACTATGAAGGGATAGAATATGACTCTAAAAATGAAAAATAAAATGTTTTTTAAAAAAGGGATTGATAAGATGTTGGTTGAAAGAGGGAAAAAGAAAAATTAAAAAAAAAATTTAAAAAAATTAACTTGAAAGACTAAAGAATCATGGTAAAAAAGCCATGGATTCTATGTGCAGTATTCCCCTAGCTCTGGAGTTCTGCCATTCTCATTGATCAGTAAACTTGGTCTTGGCTGGCTGTTCTCGCTAATCTTCTGGGGGAGGGGCCTGTTGCCGTGGTTCCTAAATGTCTTTGCCGGAGGTGGAATTGCCCCGCCCTTGCCGGTCCGGGCTAAGTAATCTGCTCGGGTTTGCTCTCGGGAGCTTTTGTTCCCTGCAAGCTTTCCATACACCTTTGGAGGCCGAGAGTGAAAATGGCAGCCTCCCAATCTCTGCCCCGGAGGAGCCGAGAAGTCGGGGCCCCACTCCTCAGTGAGCCCCCAGAGAAAAGCAGTCAGTCACTCCCGTCTCTCCAGTCTCTGGCCGCACTCCATGCTCCCCTGGCCTGTGACCGAGCGTTTCTATCTCTGGTATCTGACCCCGTGTGGAGTCTCCAAACCCAGCAGATCCCTGCGGTGCACTCCCGCACCGCTCCTCCAGGTGGAGGAAGGGGAGTGTCTCCGGATCTGCCGCTTGTTGGGTCCCTGCTGGAGGAGCAGTGGCCCGACTGTGCTGAGGATCATGGTTTATGAAAACCCCGAGCTGAGAGCCCACTCCTCGGCTCCGTCTGTGCAGCTGGCTTCCCCGCTCCGATACCTGGGAGCTCTGCTGCACTCAGACCCCCCCAGTCTTTCTGTGACCCGTGGGTCCTGAGACCACACTGTCCCGCGAGGGTTCCACCCCAAGCTTAGCCACTGGAGCGACGTCCCTCAGCGGAGCCGACTTCTAAAAGTTCCGATTTTGTGCTCCGTGGCTCTATCACTTGCCAGAAGCGGCCAACGGAGGCCCCCTCCCCTGCCGTCTATCCTCCCGAATATCACCTCTGATTCACTTCTCCGCATGTCCTACCTTCCAGAAAGTGGTTGCTTTTCTGTTCAGAGAGTTGTTGCTATTCTTTTCTTTGATCTCCTGTTCTCCAGCATTTTTCTTCTTGCTGTTGGGGAGGCTGGCTGTTGGGGGTGGGGGTGGGGGCTGGGCCTGCCTCCTCAGAGGGGCTTCAGAACTGACTTACCCCATGGATGCAGGGAGTCCAGAGCCTTGCCATCTTCCCTGAGAGTCTAGAGTCATGTATTCCCTTTGGACTGGGCTGGAATTGCTTTACTGGTTGCTGATTAGTTGTCATTTTTCTCCTCAGAGTTTTGGCAGGTTCTGAGGGCAGAACTTGTCAGCGGTAAGAGAAGAATAGAAAGTTCTGGGTCTTTCTAGAGAGAGGAGACCCAGTCAGGTAGAGAGAGAAGGCTATGGAAGCAGTTGCCAGGGTAAATGCAATCACCCTGTCCTGCTTCTCATATTTCCTCAGGGCAGTGCCCACAGTGAACACACCCTTCTGCTCATAGTTGTGAGGTGGTTCTCTTTTTGAACAGAATCAGGCCATTTATGCAGAATCATTCAGCTCCCTTTCAACAAGATGAGTCACCAAGACAGCATGGTACTGGCACAAAAACAGACATATAGACCAATGGAACAGAACAGAGAGCCCAGATATGGACCCTCAACTCTATAGTCAAATAATCTTCAACAAAGCAGGAAAAAATATGCAATGGAAAAAAGACAGCCTCTTCAATAAATGGTGCTGGGAAAATTGGACAGCCACATGCAGAAGAATGAAACTTGACCATTCTCTAACACCATACACAAAGATAAACTCAAAATGGATAAAAGACCTCAATGTGAGACAGGAATCCATCAAAATCCTAGAGGAGAACATAGGCAGTAACCTCTTTGACATCGGCCACAGCAACTGCTTTCAAGATACATCTCCAAAAGCTAGTGAAAAAAAAGCAAAAATGAACTTTTGGGACTTCATCAAGATAAAAAGCTTCTGCACAGCAAAGGAAACAGTCAACAAAACAAAGAGGCAACCCACAGAATGGGAGAAGATATTTGCAAATGACACTACAGATAAAGGGCTGGTATCCAAGATCTATAAAGAACTTCTCAAACTCAACACCCAAAAAACAAATAAGTCAAAAAAATGGGCAGAAGATATGAAAAGATACTTCTCCGAAGAAGACATACAAATGGCTAACAGACACATGAAAAAATGTTCATCATCATTAGCCATCAGGGAAATTCAAATCAAAACCACACTGAGATGTCGCCTTACACCAGTTAGAATGGCAAAAATTGACAAGGCAAGAAACAACAAATGTTGGAGAGGTTGTGGAGAAAGGGGAACCCTCTTACATTGTTGGTGGGAATGCAAGTTGGTACAGCCACTTTGGAAAACAGTATGGAGGTGCCTCAGAGAATTAAAAATAGAGCTACCCTATGACCCAGCAATTGCACTACTGGGTATTTTCCCCAAAGATACAGATGTAGTGAAAAGAAGGGCCATATGCACCCCAATGTTCATAGCAGCAATGTCCGCAATAGCCAAACTGTGGAAAGAGCTGAGATGCCCTTCAACAGATGAATGGATAAAGAAGATATGGTCCATATATACGATGGACTATATTACTCAGCCATCAGAAAGGATGAATACCCAATTTTTACATCAACATGGATGGGACTGGAGGAGATTATGCTAAGTGAAATAAGTCAAGCAGAGAAAGTCAATTATCATATGGTTTCACTTATTTGTGGAACATAAGGAATAGCATGGAGGACATTAGGAGAAGGAAGGGAAAGATGAAGGGGGGGAAATCAGAGGGAGAGATGAACCATGAGAGACTATGGACTCTGAGAAACAAATTGCGGGTTTTAGAGGGGAGGGAGGTGGAGGGATGGGTTAGCCTGGTGATGGGTATTAAGGAGGGCATGTACTACATGGAGCACTGGGTGTTATGCAAAAACAATGAAT
Organism: Neomonachus schauinslandi; assembly: GCF_002201575.2. Taxonomy (NCBI): domain Eukaryota; kingdom Metazoa; phylum Chordata; class Mammalia; order Carnivora; family Phocidae; genus Neomonachus; species Neomonachus schauinslandi. Next base: position 9,989 of record NW_025409399.1, read on the forward strand.
CATGGAACACTGCATCAAAAACCAATGATGTACTGTACGGTGACTAACATAACATAATAAAATAAAATTTAAAAATTACTAAAATTAAAAACAACAAGATGAGTTTGAATTGTGCAGGTCCAGCAACCACAGATTTTTTTGATAAATACAGTACAGTACTATAAATGTATTTTTTCTTTTTCTTTCTTTCTTTTTTTTTTTATTTTGAAGATTTTATTTATTTATTTGAGAGAGAGAGTGAGTGAGCACAAGCAGGGTTGTGGCAGGGGGAGAGGGAGAAGCAGATTTCCTGCTGAGCAAGGAGCCCAATGTGGAGCTGGATCCCAGGACCTGGGGATCATGACCTGAGCTGAAGGCAGATGCTTCACTGACTGAGCCGCCCAGGTGCCCCTAAATGTATTTTTTCTTATGATTTTCTTTTCTTTTCTTTTTTTTTTTTTTTAAGATTTTATTTATTTATTTGACAGAGAGAGACACAGCGAGAGAGGGAACACAAGCAGGGGGAGTGGGAGAGGGAGAAGCAGGCTTCCTGAAGAGCAGGGAGCCTGATGCAGGGCTCGATCCCAGGACCCTGGGATCATGACCTGAGCCAAAGGCAGATGCGGAACGACTGAGCCACCCTTTCTTGAGAATATTTTCTTCAGCTTTATCCTAAGAAAACAACATAGAATACATGTATCATACAAAACGTGTTAACGACTGCTTATGTGATTGGTAAGGCTCTGGTCAACATTAGGCTAGTAGTAGTGAAGGTTTTGGGAAGTCAAAAGTTATACGTGGATTTTCGAGTGCACAGGGGCTCAGTGCCCCTCACCTTCATGTTGCTCAAGGGTCAACTGCAGTTGAATCTAAATGATTTGTGGCTGGTGGTCCCTTTCTGTTGCGGGTTCTCCCGTGGTTAGCCAACCATGCTTTAATCTCCCCTCTGTGCCTGATGGACCACCTGATGATCCACCCAAAATTGCAGCCTTTGTAGGCGTACCTGTCTGCCGGGGTGTCACTTTCCACAGTCTCTGGGTCTGCCGTAAAGTTTGAAATTGCTTTCACTGTGTCCTTCACATTTTTTTTTCATGTCCAATAGAATCCTCACCTTCAGACTTCATTTTGATTTCTGCTTGTTGATGGTCTCTTTCTCTTGTCAGGCTGTGCTTAACGGGCTTCTGCTCCTGGCTTGTGGGGTGACCCACATGATTGCAGTTCATCTCTTACATGTTTTTTTCTTTCTTCCTTTTTAATGATAAGATTTGTTTTTAGATAGCACGGGCATAGCCTTCTGAGTCCAGATTGAATGTCTGTGCCCAACATTTGTACACCAGTTGGACGATACCACGTGCTGTCGGCTCACCAGGACCAAGCCTTCCTCCTCCTGGTGGCTCTCCCTGCCGATGCCCTGGCTTTCTTGTCTCCTTTCTGAATGCTTTGTTCTTGGAATTGAACACTCACTCGGCAGCTGATGAACCTGGAGTTCCCTTGGTGATGACTTGATCCCCACCTGCCCACATCTGCCGAGCTCCTGCACTTTTGTTCTGGCCCAGGCTCTGAGGCAATGAGAATTGGCCTGGCATTTTCCTCCATTTTTGAGTAGCGTCTGAGATAGCCTTATTTCTGGGGTCATGTGCTTGAACTAAACCCTGATGCCTAAATCAGCACTGACTCGTAGACTACCAGTTTCTTGCTGTGTCAGAATGGTTTTTCTATGTTTCTTTTGTTTTGGGGGCCCAACTGCATGCCTACTGGGGAGTGGGCAAGACTTCAGGTGTGGCTGAGTCTCCTGAACGAGGAATGTCCCATGCCGTGGTCCTAGCTGGTTACTGTTGAGTGAGGACTAAATGCAGCCTGCATTCTGCCTCCCGGCTGCCTTTGCTTGACTTTGCCCTTGGCTCTACAAGGGGTGGCATCCATGCTCAAAAAGGGGAGCCTGAGTCCTAATTTGTCTTGCCCTGAATGCAACTCCTCACGTGGTTCTTGCCAGACCCTTTCTCCAAGGACTGACTCCACTGATTCCCAGCTTCTTCTGTATCAGTTGCCCAGAGCTGTTTGACCTGTGACCCTGTACCCTAAGCAACATGGCTGGAACACATCTGTGCTGCTGTGGCCAGCCCTGCTCTTGTGAGATCAGATACTGTCCAGGTTGATCCTGACTTTGTTGGCTCTGATTGATCCAGACATTGTGGCCTCCTGAACTTGAAATTTGGGACTGCCAGGGGATCTGCACTTGCCGTCCTCACATCTACTCACCCCACCCCTGGCCTAAACTCCAGCATTCAGTTGAGAAGGAGCAACTATGACATAGTCACAAAGGCTTTGGGTATTAAGAGCTAGTAGAGGGGGACCAGATGTCCCTCCTATACCACCCTCTTCCTGAAAGGCAGCTTTTTACAATATCAACTATATGAACACAGAACATCTGAGCAAGATTTCTGTATCATTCATGACCACCTTCCATCTATCTTAACAACAGGGCTGGTCTTTTTTTTTTTTTTTTAAGATTTTTTTATTTATTGGAGAGAGAGAGAATGAGAGACAGAGAGCATGAGAGGGAGGAGGGTCAGAGGGAGAAGCAGACTCCCTGCCAAGCAGGGAGCCCGATGCGGGACTCGATCCCGGGACTCCAGGATCATGACCCAAGCCGAAGGCAGTCGCTTAACCAACTGAGCCACCCAGGCGCCCAACAGGGCTGGTCTTAATGAGTCTTCACTTCATAACTAATTTAAATGTCATCTTGTTAGTATAGCCAGAGTGCCCCTGGGGCATTTTGTCTTCCTGCAAAGCAGGGCATCTAGATAGGGGTGGACACCCCCATGTTGTCAGTAACAGCGGCGGTGGTGTCTCAAGGGGTATATGGTGTATGTGTGCCCACACGGGACGTGTGTGTCTGTGTGTATGTGTGTGTGTGATGTAGTGTGTGCATGCCTGTGTATGTGCCTGGGTGTGGTGTGTACATGCACACGTGTTCCTCTTCTCCGCTATGTGAAAGGAGAGCCCCTGATTGGTCAAAATAGATCCACTACCAAAGGGAAAACCTGGGCTTTCTCTGGTTTTCCTGTGGGATTGGGCCATGCGAGGCCCTCCCCGGAGTAGTGGGGTGGTTCTGTGGGGGGTGCACGGGAAGCCTTCCCTGGACCCCACTTTAGCAGCATGAAGACAACCTGATTGATGGGGTACATGCAGATGCTATTGTCTGGGCAGATCACTCCTGATGCCTCAAAAATGAGAATTTTTGCTTTGGTACTTGATCATCTACTCTATTGAATTATGTAGGCATCTTACTCCCTTTTAACATTGGTTTTCTTTCATTCTTTAAAAAAAATTTCTCATCCTCGTAATGAAAAAAAATGTATGTGTCATGCTGGTTCTTGTTGTAAGGTTATTTCTCTCCATTTGCTTGAAAACTCTTTCTTATTACTCTCAGCTCCCTTTATTGATTTAACTGTATGAAAAGCTCCTGAAAGTCCGGCTCTGGTCTCCTGGTTCCCGCGTGTCGGGCCCTGAGGACCCCAGTCTCCTGACCCGCCTGCCGTCTGATGCGTTGACTGAAGGCAGAATGACAGAGATTCTTCATCTTGATAGCATCTACAGCATAGGTCAGAAAACACTTTCCTAGGACTGAAGTTGTAGCTGTTTCCTAGACTTATGTTTATTTTCCATTTCTTTACCCACTACTGTTTGAAATTCTGCTGTTGTTTGCATACTGCTCGCCTTTGTGTCCCTCTTTCCATCTGTTCTTGAAAAAAAAACCCAACTGAGTTTTATTTTAAACCAATCCAGATGACAGGAGCACAATCTTGATGATGCTTTGGAAACCAGTAGAAGAAAATTCTTATTAAATTACTCATCTACCTCAACTCAGTTTCCATATACAATCTATTGTTGGGGTTACTGCATATTTCAAGATAAAGGCACATTTTTTAGGCAGGGTCCTTGTACCCCAGTTAAGCAATTACTGAAGAAATTGGTTTTGACATGTGCTTTCGGTTTTAATATTTCCTTTTACATTCTAAAATAATCTCCTGTTGCATGTAATTTCCCACTGCCCACACATAAATGACGCATTCCAGGCATCCCTGCATGAGCTCCCGTTTATTTTACATAGAGATGGTATGGAAAAAGATTGGGGGAGGGGCCCTGACATCCTTCACGTGTGACCATGGAAGGGACTTCATGCCCAGAGCCCCATCCCACAGGTACCCTCCCTGCTCCAGTTCCTGGCCAGATCCCCTGCCATAAATTGCCATTTTAAGGAGCCCTTGGGAGCAAAAGCTCATTATCTAATATCAAGTCACCAGGAAAGACTTAGGATTTGAGTGTCCTTTCTCATCAGGACCTGAAGAGAGAGGGGGAAGGATGATCAGCTATGGCTACTGATTATGGTTTTTTAAAATCATTTTAACCATTTAAAAAAAATGAAATATCATTGCCACATATACTGGTTATCTTTTTATTTTATTTTTAAAGATTTACTTATCTATTTTAGAGAGAGAGAGAGAAAGACGGGGGTGGTGAGGAGCAGAGGGAGAGGGAGAGAGTGTCTTAAGCAGACTCCACGTTGAGCATGGAGTCTGACACGGGGCTTGATCTCAAGACCCCGAGATCATGACCTGAGCTGAAACCAAGAAGTCAGTTGCTTAACCAACTGAGCCACGCAGGTGCCCCACTGATTATGATTTTTTGTTTTTTAAAGATTTTATTTATTTATTTGAGAGAGAGAGAGAGAGAGCACATGAGAGGGGGGAGGGTCAGAGGGAGAAGCAGACTCCCTGCTGAGCAGGGAGCCCGATGCGGGACTCGATCCTGGGACTCCAGGATCATGACCTGAGCCGAAGGCAGTCGCTTAACCAACTGAGCCACCCAGGCGCCCAACTGAGCCATCCAGGCGCCCCCCACTGATTATGATTTTTTTAAATTTTATTTATTACGTTATGTTAATCACCATACATTACATCATTAGTTTTTGATGTAGTGTTCCATGATTCATTGTTTGCATATAACACCCAGTGCTCCATTCAATACGTGCCCTCTTTAATACCCATCACCAGGCTAACGCATCCCCCTACCCCACTCCCCTCTAGAACCCTCAGTTTGTTTCTCAGAGTCCAGAGTCTCTCATGGTTTGTCTCCCCTTCCGATTTCCCCCCCTTCATTTTTCCCTTCCTACAATCTTTTTTTTTTAACATATAATGTATTATCTGTTTCAGGGGTACAGGTCTGTGATTCAACAGTCTTACACAATTCACAGCACATACCCTCCCCCATGTCTACCACCCAGCCACCCCATCCCTCCCACCCCCCACCACTCCAACAACCCTCAGTTTGTTTCCTGAAATTAAGAATTCCTCATATCAGTGGGGTCATATGACACATGTCTTTCTCTGATGGACCTATTTCGCTTAGCATAATACCCTCTAGTTCCATCCACTTCATTACAAATGGCAAGATTTCATTTTTTTATGGCTGCATAATATTCCATTGTACATATATACCACATCTTCTTTATCCATTCATCTGTTGATGGACATCTTGGCTCTTTCCATAGTTTGGCTATTGTGGACATTGCTGCTATAAACATCGGGGTGCACATACCACTTTGGATCACTACATTTTTATTTTTGTGGTAAATACCCAATAATGCAATTGCTGGGTTGTAGGGTAGCTCTATTTTCAACTTTTTGAGGAACCTCCATACTGTTTTCCAGAGTGGTTGCACCAGCTTGCATTCCCACCAACAGTGTAGGAGGGTTCCCCTTTCTCTGCATCCCCGCCAACATCTGTCATTTCCTGACTTGTTAATTTTAGCCATTCTGACTGGTGTGAGGTGGTATCTCATTGAGGTTTTGATTTGGATTTCCCTGATGCCAAGCGATGTTGAGCACTTTTTTCATGTGTCTGTTGGCCATTTAGATGTCTTCTTTGGAAAAATGTCTGTTCATGTCTTCTGTCCATTTCTTGATTGGATTCTTTGTTCTTTGGGTGTTGAGTTTGATAAGTTCTTTATAGATTTTGGATACTAGCCCTTTATCTGATATGCCATTTGCAAATATCTTCTCCCATTCTGTTGGTTGTCTTTTGGTTTTGTTGACTGTTTCTTTTGCTGTGCAAAAGGTTTTTATCTTGATGAAGTCCCAATAGTTCATTTTTGCCCTTGCTTTCCTTGCCTTTGGTGATGTCTCTAGGAAGAAGTTGCTGCAGCTGAGGTTGAGGAGGTTGCTGCCTGTGTTCTCCTCTGGGATTTTGATGGACTCCGTCTCACATTGAGGTCTTTCAACCATTTGGAGTCTATTTTTGTGTGTGGTGTAAGGAAATGGTCCAGTTTCATTCTTCTGCATGTGGCTGTCCAATTTTCCTAACACCATTTGTTGAAGAGACTGTCTTTTTTCCATTGGACTTTCTTTCCTGCTCTGTCGAAGATGAGTTGACCATAGAGTTGAGGGTCCATTTCTGGGCTCTCTATTCTGTTCCATTGATCTATGTGTCTGTTTTTGTGCCAGTACCATATTGCCTTGATGATTACAGCTTTGTAATAAAGCTTGAAGTCCGGAATTGTGATGCCACGGGCTTTGCTTTTCTTTTTCAACATTCCTCTGGCTATTCAGGGTCTTTTCTGGTTCCATACAAATTTTAGGATGATTTGTTCCATTTCTTTGAAAAAAGTTGATGGTATTTTGATAGGGATTGCGTTAAATGTGTAGATTGCTCTAGGTAGCATGGACATCTTCACAATATTTGTTCTTCCAATCCATGAGCATGGAACGTTTTCCCATTTCTTTGTGTCTTCCTCAATTTCTTTCATGAGTATTTTATAGTTTTCTGAGTACAGATTCTTTGCCACTTTGCTTAGATTTATTCCTAGGTATCTTATGGTTTTGGGTGCAATTGTAAATGGGATCGACTCCTTAATTTCTCTTTCTTCTGTCTTGTTGTTAGTGTATAGAAATGCCACTGATTTCTGTGCATTGATTTTATATCTTGCCACTTTACTGAATTCCTGTATGAGTTCTAGCAGTTTTGGGGTGGAGTCTTCTGGGTTTTCCACATCATCCACTTCATTACATCTGCAAAGAGTGAGAGTTTGACTTCTTCTTTGCCGATTTGGATGCCTTTTATTTCTTTTTATTGTCCGATTGTTGTGGCTAGGACTTCTAATACTATGTTGAATAGCAGTGGTGATAGTGGACATCCCTGCCGCGTTCCTGACCTTAGGGGGAAAGCTCTCAGTTTTTCCCCATTGAGAATGATATTCGCTGTGGGTTTTTCATAGATGGCTTTTATGATATTGAGGTATGTACCCTCTATGCCTATACTCTGAAGAGTTTTGATGAGGAAAGGATGCTGTACTTTGTCAAATGCTTTTTCTGCATCTATTGAGAGGATCATATGGTTCTTGTTCTTTCTTTTATTAATGTATATCACATTGATTGATTTGAGAATGTTGAACCAACCTTGTAGCCCAGGAATAAATCCCACTTGGTCGTGGTGAATAATCCTTTTAATGTACTGTTGGATCCTATTGGTTAGTATTTTGGCGAGAATTTTTGCATCCATGTTCATCAAGGATATTGGTCTGTAATTCTCCTTTTTGATGGGGTCTTTGTCTGATTTTGGGATCAAGGTAATGGTGGCCTCATAAAAGGAGTTTGGAAGTTTTCCTTCCATTTCTATTTTTTGGAACAGTTTCAGACCAAAAGATATTAATTCTTCTTTAAATGTTTGGTAGAATTTCCCTGGGAAGCCATCTGGCCCTGGGCTCTTGTGTGTTGGGAGATTTTTGATGACTGCTTCAATCTCCTTAGTGGTTATAGGTCTGTTCAGGTTTTCTTTTTCTTCCTGGTTCA
>NW_025409400.1:0-17586 GCF_002201575.2 Neomonachus schauinslandi
CTCCACCCCAACATTGCTAGAACAGGAATTCACAAAAGTGGCAGGATACAAAAGCAATGCACAGAAATCTGTTGCATTTCTATACACTAACAATCAGAAGAAAGAAAAGTTAAGGAGTCGATCCCATTTACAACTGCACCAAAAATCATAAGATACCTAGGAATAAACCAAACCAAAGAGGCAAAGGATCTGTAGTCAGAAAACTCTAGAATACTCATGAAAGAAATTGAGGAAGACACAAAGAAATGGAAAAACGTTCCATGCTCATGGGTTGGAAGAACAAATACTGTGAAAATGTCTATGCTACCTAGAGCAATCTACACATTCAGTGTAATCCCTATCAAAATACCATCAACATTTTTCACAGAGCTGGAACAAATAATCCTAAAATTCGTATGGAACTAGAAAAGACGCCGAATACCCAAAGGAAAGTTGAAAAAGAAAACCAAAGCTGGTGGCATCATAATTCCAGACTTCAAGCTCTATTACAAAGCTGTCATCATCAAGACAGTATGGTACTGGCACAAAAACAGACACATAGATCAATGGAACAGAATAAAGAACCCAGAAATGGACCCTCAACTCTATGGTCAGCTAATCTTCAACAAAGCAGGAAAGAACGTCCAATGGAAAAAAGACAGTCTCTTCAACAAAAGGTGTTGGGAAAATTGGACAGCCACATACAGAAGAATGAAACTTTACCATTTCCTTATACCACACACAAAAATAGACTCAAAATGGATGAAAGACCTAAATGTGAGACAGGAATCCATCAAAATCCTAGAAGGGAACACAGGCAGCAACCTCTTCGACCTCGGTTGCAGCAACTTCTTGCTAGACACGTCTCCAAAGGCAAGGGAAGCAAGAGCAAAAATGAGCTACCGGGACTTCAGCAAGAAAAAGCTTTTGCACAGCAAAGGAAACAGTCAACAAAACCAAAAGACAACCGACAGAATGGGTTGCAAATGACATATCAGATAAAGGGTTAGTATCCAAAATCTATAAAGAACTTATCAAACTCAACGCCCAAAGAACAAATAATCCAATCAATAAATGGGCAGAGACATGAACAGACATTTCTCCAAAGAAGACATCTAAATGGCCAACAGTCAAGTGAAAAAATGCTCAACATCACTCAGCATCAGGGAGATACAAACCAAAATGACAATGAGATCCCACCTCACAACAGTGAGAATGGCTAAAATTAACAAGTCAGGAAGCGACCGATGTTGATGAGGATGCGGAGAAAGGGGAATCCTCCTACACTGTTGGTAAGAATGCAAGCTGGTACAGTCAAGGGGACCAGCACCCCCATGTTTATAGCAGATGTCCACAATAGCCAAACTATGGAAATACAGACACACACACACACACACACACACACACACACACAGAGGAATATTACTCAGCCATCAAAAAATGAAATCTTGCCATTTGCAATGATGTGGATGGAACAAGAGGGTGTTATGCTACGCAAAATAATCAATTAGAGAAAGACAATGATTATATGATTTCACTCATATGTGGAAATTAAGAAAGAAAACAGAGGAACATAGAGGAAGGGAGGGAAAAATAAAACAAGACATAATCAGAGAGGGAGACAAACCATAAGAGACTCTTAACCATAGGAAACAAACTGAGGGTTACTGGAGGGGAGGAGGGTGAGGGATGGGGTAACTGGGTGATTGGCATTAAGGAAGGCACATGATGTAATGAGCACTGGGTATTATACACAACTGATGAATCACTGAACTCTACCTCTGAAACTAGTAATTACACTGAATGTTAATTAATTGAATTTAAATAAACAAAAACAAAAATAAAAAATAAACAACAAAAGAAGACTTGGAGAAATATAACAGAACCTGGAATCTCTATAACAGCACAATGGCTAGAGGAGAGGTGTAAATTAAGGAGATCAGCATTTAAGTTAGCTGTCAAGGTTGCCAGTGAGTTAGGCAGAGAAGGACAGGAAACAATTTTTTTTTAAGATTTTATTTATTTATTTGGGGGAGAGAGAGAGAACGAGCACAAGCAGGTGGAGGGGCAGAGGGAGAGGGAGAAACAGACTCCCAGCTGAACAGGGAGACGTGGGACTCAATCCCAGGACCCTGATATCATGACCTGAGCCAAAGGCAGATGCTGACTGAGCCACCCAGGTGCCCCAGGAGAGGAAACGATTTTTAAGAAAGTGCACAAAAAGAACCAAATGTGGAAATGACAGGAGCCAGGAGGCCAGTCCAAAGAATTTAAGGAAGGTAAAAAATATACAGGTACATATACAGGTACATGGCAGGGCTAGAGTAAAAACAAGAGTAGGGCCAGCTATGAGGAAGCAGGCTAGAGACAAGGATTTGAGAGATTTGGAAGACAGATTTGGGTCAGATTCACAGGCTATAGGTCCAAAGGTTTTCCCTGTGATGATGGGGCACATTTTGCCTGTTCATGAAAGGCCTCCTAGCCCTGCAACTTCAGGTTCTGTATTCCTTTATCCTTTCAAGGGGAGAGCACTGAACAAGCTGTTTCAAGAGTTACCACTACCCTCAATGGGTAAAATAAAAAAATCCAATGGTTGGCCAATAGAGTGGGGATGTCTTTTTCTAGGTGAAGAAGGATCAATTGCCAATTCAAGATCAAAGCCAGCACAAGACAAAGTTTAACCTCTCTCTAACATGACCTACCCTATATTCTATCAAATAACAAATATATTGACATAATTTGGTCTGGGTGGATGAATCTCCTTGTCTGTTTACTCCCTATCAGTGTTAGATCAACGTTTTACTTTCATGTTGAGAAAAGAGACCATAAGAATGCAAAATCTTAGCAAAGATCTTTTTGTCTCCATGATTGTGATATCATGACCCTAGAGATATCCCCAAAAATCAAATCTCTCATTTGGGACTAATGAAATTCTTAATATTATAATCATAAGTTGGTGATAGACTAAAAAGAAATGTTACCTGATGATGTTTACTCAACAGGATTTTAGTTTCTTCCTGTCTCCCTGCTTTCTCCCACCAAACTACTTATCTAGTATAATTGAGCAGGGATATAACTTCAATATGTGTCACTGACTCAAAAATTTCCCAAGGTATCCCCATTGTTACAATACTAAAGAGAAAATTCTCCATCAGATTAACTCCCACTGGACTCAAAATGCTAGAAATTCCTTGTATAAACCAAGGGGACCTTGTTTGTCTGCAGCCTTGCATAGCCCCCTTTAAACAAGACAACCTCCAGGCACCGAAGGCAACTGGACATGCCACTTCTCAGCAGTTGCCACTTCTCAGCAGTACACTCAGCCTATCTGAAGCTGCCACCCCACACCACCCCATGCTTTGCTCTCTGATGCCCATTATTCCCAGCTTCAGTTTGACCTACCTTCCATTTTACTCCCTTGCTCTTCAGAATGGGCACTTTATACTGCTTCTTAGCTTGATTGTTGCTTCCCTCTTTGACTGCATTTCTCCTCACCACAATGACTGTCCTGGCTTTGGTGATGCCAGTTTAAAACTCTCATCTTGTCCAGTCTAGCCTGGCTCTGAGGATCTTCTACAGACCACAGACCGTCAAAGCCATGTTATTTCCATAATGATTGTGGAGTGACAACTGGAGAGAGTAACCTTTCAGAACACATCTCTGAGGTTAAATTTCTTTCCTTAGAGTGGTAACTGAAAAAGTACATTAGAAATGGAATCTCTTTGTCAGAGTCCTTGCACATTTAGGCAGAGGCTGTTCTTTTGGAAATGGTAACTCTCTCTACCTACAGGAAGGATGGGATAGTGTCAATGTTACAGATACATTCTTTTCCGGAAACGGAGGAATGGGAAAGCTCTGCCTTTTTATTACAATATATAGTGAAGGAAGAAGACCCTGCCATCCCCTGAGCATTATCTCTAGATCCTTCAGGGTTAGCATTCTATGTTCATTACCAGGATATAGCTGGCTTTGTGGAAGGAGAATATACTTGGAGTAAGACCAACCTGAGTTTCAAATTTACCCTGCTCCTGAGGCTTTGGGACTCAGATTCCTCAGGTATAAAATGAGTATATTGCCCAGTAGATGTGTGTGTGTGTGTGTGTGTGTGTGCATGCGTGCTTGTGCACAGACACATTAGTATTACTGTTATTGTGACATTGTGCCAAGTACTGTTCTAATCACATTATAAATGTTACTTCATTTAGTCTCTATAATATTATAAAGCAGGTACCATTGTTACCACCTTACTCCACAGATGGAGAAACTGAACCACAAAGAAATCAAACTGCTTTTGAAGGATACACAGCTAAGAAGTAGCAGAAGTCTGGATTTGAACACAGCAATGTGGCTTCAGAGTTGGTGCTCTTAACCACTGCCCTCTGCTGTCCCCCACGAGGGACCCCCCATAGTTGGTACTCAGCAAATGAGGGCAGTTATAACAATCACTGCAATTATATCCTCACCACACACTAAAGGCAATTCCACAATGCGTTGTCTATTCATTCAACATAGCAGACTATGTAAATGTGCTGAGTGCTTGTATAATGCAAATGTGCTTACAAAATGTGAAATATAAATTAAATCATTTATCTCTCCATGCACTTCTGCAATATCTATCCCCATTGTAGCAGCAGCACCTGGTACCCTGTGGGTGTTGAGAGAATGCTTATTAATTTGTGGCTCACACTGTCTGGTTGTAGAACATAATGATATAAATATTATCATTAATATTACAATTGTCAAAAATAAGAATTCTATATTAAAGAGCAGGTGCCACAGGAACACAAGTGTACAAAGGCCCAGACTTAATGACCTTTCCAAAGTCTGAAGCAGACACAGGGTCATCAGCTTTGTTCTGCCCTATAATGGTCTGAGAGGTTTGTTTCTGTCTTTGGGAACTCATATTTTCTGAGAAATTTGACATTTCTGCCTCTCAGTCTTGCTCTCAATTTTGGCCACTTCAGAAATTTGACAAGGGCATGCAAAATCATCACTTGCCCATACCTGCCATTAACACCTGATACAGTTCACCTTCAGCATCTGGGTTAACCTCTGTTAGAGAAAGCCTGCAGAACTAGGACCCTAATAACCACTAATGTACCATGTACCAGGTCGCAATGTACTAGCTTGCCCTTCCCTTTCATGTTAAATTCACCACCCTAACTAAGTGGCCCTTTGCAAAGCCAGTCTTCTGACTAATGGGCCTTTGATCAGTTTGCTTCCTGACAGCTGTACATATAAATGAATGTTTATTCCAATTAAGTAATGAACATCGATTCTTCCTACCCTGTGACTGCAAAGTGTCCCTTCATCTCAAAGCACCCCCATCATTCTTATGTCAAGGATAATATCTTCTCATTTGAAAAACCTCTGCTTGGGGGCTAGAGCATGTACAGTCTAGGACACTTTGGAGAAAAAACGCCAGGGTTGAAAAAGTAGTGGGACAGATTTTCTAAAAGCTGTTAGCGTGATCTAGTGTGGTCAGGAAGGCTACAATTTTTTGAGCACCTGCAATTGCTAGTATGTAAAGTACTCTACTTACATTATTTCATTTAACCTTCCCATTAATCTTATAAGTATCATCAGATCCATTGTACAGAGAAGGAAGATGAAGAAAATGAAGCTAGAGGGTTAGGAGGAGTAGATAAATGACTTGCTTGTGGTTATGTGGTTGGTCAGTGACTAACATTCAAACGACCTGATTCTAGGTTCTACATGACTCCAAAGTTTTATTTCCCCAACACCTTGGATGATCATTATATTTTTTATACACTAGAAACAGTACTGGGTTTGAGATCTGGCTCCATTTCCTACTAGCTTTATGGCTGTGAATAAGCTGCATATCCTAGAGCTCTTCATCCACAAAGCAAAATTGACCAGAACCCACTCTGCTTACCTGACCAACTGCTTGTCAATAGGATTTGCACATAATCAGGAACTGTCCCAATCTGATGGATTTTTGGCATGTTTATAAACAGACTTTGTTAATCTGTGGCAGTCTCTGGGCCACTCTGACACTTTGTTGCTTCCCCTTCCTGACTCTCCAAAAGCAACAGTTGGGTCGACTTTGCCAATAACAGATTTGTTTTCATTATTAGGGATGATTCTGTCTTGAAGTTGGAACAGAAGTGGCAATTGAATGTGCTTTCATGGGAATTTCAAAGATTCCCTTTTTCCTGGGGAAACAGGAAATAGGAGCCAAAGGAACAGCAATTAAATCTGTAGTTTCAAAACAAATGCGACTAAAGCACAGATGATACCATGCAATAGTTGGAATTTCTCCTGTTTTCTCAGTCTAACAGAGCATGGGCAGCCCTCTGAAATCCCACACCAGCTGTCAGCATCTGTTCCAGAGGTTGCCACTGCCATGCATCTCTTTGTCAAATTCCTCTCTCTCCAACCCAAATCTGTTGTACTTAGCTCCTAGTAAAGCCCAGGAAATCATGAGGGAGTCTGGAGCTACTTCGGTCATCTGGGGCTCATGAGGCATTAGAGGGCTCTTAACTCTCTGTGGCAGTTTCCTAGAATGGAGACTTATTGATCACATAACAGTAACCATTAACTGAGGAGTCTGTGTCCTGACAGATTATCCACCCAGCCCCTCCAATGCCAGGTGAGTTGACACACCCTACAGGAGTCAAGAGGAAATTGTAGCCTGTGCAATCAGCATTTCCTCTCAAATGTACTGAAATCCCTGTGTATGTTATCTAGAAAGTAGACTAATCAAGGAACATCAGGCTGAATCTAATGCCCATTTTGAGCAAGATTCCTGGGGTTTAAAAACCAGTAAGACAGCTTGATGGTTCCACAAAAAGTTAAACATAGAATGACCATGGGACCCAGCAATTCCACTCCTGGGTAGATACCCCCAAATTGACAACAAGTACTTAAACAAATCCTTATACACAAATGTCCAAATACACAATAGCCGAAAGGTGAAGACAGCCCAAATGTCCGCCAACAGATGAATGGATATACAAATTGTAGGGTATTCCTACGATGGAATATCATTCAGCCACAAAGAGGATTGAAGTACTGACATATGCTACAATGTGGATGAACTTTAAAAACATGTTAAGTGAAAGAAGCCAGCCACAAAAGGTCACAATATTGAATGATTCCATTTACATGGAATATCCAGAATAGGTAAATCCACAGACACAGAGAGAAGACTGTTCGTCACCAGGGACTGAAAGGAAGAGGGAACAGGGATGAAGTGCTTAATTGATAAGGGGCTTTATTTTGGAGTAGACTGATGGAAATGTTTTGGAACTAGATAGGTGTGGTTGTACAGCATTATGAATGTATAAAATGCCACAGAATTATTCATTTTACAATGGTTAATTTTATGTAATATGAATTTCACCTTAATTAAAAAAAAAACCCTACTACTAAAGCCTGTGACTTCCTCAGAAATGCATAAAAATAAAGATGGATTGATGAATGGACAGACATAAATATGTGACAAAGCACAAAGAACAAAATATTAAATGTAGAATCCAGGTGGTGGGTCCATGGTGTTCACTGTAAAATTCAATATTTCAATATATTTGAAAATTTTTATAAAAACATTAGGAAAAAAATAAAACCTGGCACTTATCATTCCATCAGGCACGTTGGAAAGGAGGTGCTAAAATCCTGCTCTCCAACATAGGTCTTCCTGTCTTGGTCCCAGCCAGGACATGTTTGGGAATTTGTCAGGATAAATTAGCAGGGCTTTTTCCACTATATGCATTCCTCAGTCCCCCTTCTCACCCCCACTTCATCCATCTGCAGATAAAGCCATCATTTCATGATAATAACTGCTATTTACACACATCTGCTACAGCCAGACCCTCTGCCAGGAGACTTATATTCGTTGTCTCCAAAGCTCTTACCACTCAAAGTAGGTTACAGATGAGAAACCTTCCATAATAATGAGTAATACCAGACACAATAAAAATACATACATTCTGGGCGCCTGGGTGGCTCAGTCGGTTAAGCGACTGCCTTCGGCTCAGGTCATGATCCCAGGGTCCTGGGATCGAGTCCCGCATCGGGCTCCCTGCTCTGCGGGGACCCTGCTTCTCCCTCTCCTCCTCCCACTCCCCCCTGCTTGTGTTCCCTCTCTCGCTGTGTCTCTCTCTGTCAAATAAATAAATAAAATCTTTAAAAAAAAAATACATACATTCTATACAAAGGAAGTAGAAAACAGACAAAATTACTTTATGCTGTTTAGAGGAGGATAATGGTACCCTTGGTTGGTAGTTGATTGGAAGGCTCATGGGGGGTAGGGCGCTTATGGCACCATTTTGTTTTTTGATGCAACGTTGATTACAAGAGTACGTTCACTTTGTAAAGATCCATTGAAATGTAACTATGTTTTGCCTTTTGTGTATACACTACATATTAATAAAAGTTTAATAAATATGAATGAGTGAAATATAAGTAAAATTAATTAGTAAAACCAAAAGCTGGTCTGTTGAAAGATTAATTTAAAAAATCAAGAGAGGTGTGCCTGGGTGGCTCAGTCAGTTGAGCATCCAACTCTTGATTTCAACTCAGGTCATTTTCTCCAGGTTGTAAGATTGAGCTCTGTGCTGGGCTCTGCACTTGATGTGGAGCCTGCTTAAGATTCTCTCTCTCCCCTCTCCCTCTGCCCCTCCCTAACCCCACCCCCCTCCCTGCTTGCACTCACTCTCTCTCAAAAAAAAAAATCAATTAGGAATAAGAGGGGACATTAACTGCTAATATGTAGGGAGTTGCAATTTTACAGTAGAATACTATATAGTAGCAGGTTTATTCCAATAGCCTTCAAAATCTTGACGAAATAGATGCTTTTCTAAGAAAACAACTAAAACTAGGATTGTAAGCGAGAGCAGCCAGTCACATACTTTGCTGCTGTCTGGAGTCCAAAAAATAGATGAATTCACAAATCCCTCTTCTGTCAACACCTGAAGGGGCCATAGCAGCACATACACAGACTGACCAATGAGTGAACAGCTAGGGGCCACTATGAATTGTAGGCCCCTTATTCTGCAGAAGCTATAAAGTCCTGCCAGAGAAAGAAGGTGGTGGGGGTCACTGTTGTCAAGCGTCTAAATCTATTTCTTATGAAACTGGAGCACTGGGCTGTGTCCCTGTTGCCTTCTTGAGGCCAGGTGATGACTAAGTAAGAGTAGATGGCTCAAAACTATCGAACAGATGCAATGCTGTATCGGGGATGGGGATAGTATTTTTGTTGTAGTAAGTATCCTTTTGTTTAAAAATAGGAAACCACCTTTTGATTATTTGACAGGTGGCTAAAAATGTTACTTTTGCTTTAAGTAGATTTTCAAAGAAAAGTCAACCCATGGGGCACCTGGGTGGCTCAGCCGGTTAAGCATCTGCCTTCCACTCAGGTCATGATCCCAGGGTCCTGGGATTGAGCTCCACATTGGGCTCTCTGCTCAGCAGGGAGTCTGCTTCTCTCCCTCTCTCAAATAAATAAATACAATCTTAAAAAAAAAAAAAAAAAGAAAAGCCAACCCATGTGGCATAGAGGGAAAGGAATACAACAAATGTTAAGTTTAGGAAATAATCCATTAGCAGCTGGGCAGGATATAGTTGAGGAAACATTTTCACTGCAAGCCCTAACTTGACACCTTGAGCTAACAAAGAAACTTCAAGCAGGAAGAGATGGTCAAATGAATGAGACATTGCAGAAAGGATCAGAAGGGCCAAAGGGAACCAGATTTTATGACATTGGACAACCTGAACTCTCCTGTCACTTCAGAAAGGCAGCTTTTGTAATGAGAGCAAAAGTCAGAACAGAAATGACTGAAACATGAGTGGAAAGGGGTCCTTTCTTGGAACGGTGGGCGGGGGTTAAGAGTTGTGAGGTATGGTGTTGTTAAAAGAGGTTTCAATTTTGTAAATGTATACACTTATACCAAAAAGTTTTACATACCATACAGAGGTTTCTGTTTTGAAGGTAGAATCACAGAGAAGGTGGTTTGTTTGTGACTAGGAAGGAGCTAAGCATATTTGTAGGCTAAAGGGAAGGATCAAGCTGAAAATGTTAAAGATACAAAAGAGAAAGTGGAAAAAATGGATGAAGCAAGATCCTAGATTCAGGAGGATGAGAGTATATAAGACTCAGGGGAAAGGATTGGCTTTAAAAAGGAGGCTGGCTAAAAACTAGCATAATCTCTGCAGCAGTTGAATATTGGCCCCCAAAAAGTCATATCCATTTCTAAATCACCAGTACTTACGGATGTGAACTTACTTGGAAACAGGGTCTTTGCAGATATAATTAAGGATTGCCAGATAAGATCAATCCAGTAACTGGTGTCTTTATAAGAGAAAAGAGAGGGAACTTTGAGACACACAGACACAGAGGAGACCCATAGGGAAAAAAGCCAGGTGAAGATGGAGACAGAGACTGGAACTCTGAGCCCCAAACCAATGAAAGCTTAGAGCCACCAGGAGCTGAAAGAGGCAAGGAAGGATTCTCCCCTACAGCCTTCAAGAGGGAGGACAGCCCTGCCAACACCTTCGCTTCAGGATTCTGGCCTCCAATGAACTGTGAGAGAATGAATTTCTGTTGTTTTAAGCCACCTGGTATGTGGGCATTTGTTATGGCAGCCCTGGGAAACTAATACAACAACCAAACTCCAGGTTAAAAATGCACCCATAGAATGAACAAACCCAAGATACACTGACATAGTTCAGAGATGTGTCATCACTCACTGGTTGGGTTAGGAGGCCAGTCAGGTTAGTAAAACTTTGTCTCTGGAACAATCATGGCTGTGTAAACCTCAGCCTTGAATGCATCCTTCCTAGTTGACATCCAGTCTCCATTTAGCCTTGCACTTTCCATTGCCCTAGATGGCATTTCTCATGGTGCCCCTGACGCTCATCCGGCTTGCTTTCAGTTCAAAGCATTAAATCCTCCGGTCTCTCTCTGCAAACCATATAGATTTGTATGAAAAATCCAATAAGGAGGCCATGAAGAAAAGGCATGTGACATTCTCTCTCTGTGTGTATGTGTATTCTCTGATTTTAATTCAGGCAGCTACTCAGTTTCTCCTGGGCACCTATACGTATAAACACTTATCTTCATGGTTGGTCTAACTTAGTGCTAATTCCTACCACTTAAGTTCAAGTTCCTCAAGTGCCACCAATTACAGCAAAACAAAACACTGAGAATCATTTATTTGAACCATTTTAGCTCCCTAGCTGGGATTCAAAGAAAGAGGATATTAATTCTATATATGCAATTCACTGAGAAATTCCCAATCTAGAATCACTATAGGTCATCCAGATTCCAAAGGGGGCTTTAGGGGAAAAAAAATGTGATAGAGGAACACATTCATTGGATCCACATTTATTTAGTACCTACCCACTATCACGTAGTTTGCTAGGTATTAGAAATATATGTATGACTAAGAGGAATGAGTCTGACCTTCAAAGAACTGTCTCCATGTATAGTTTGTTAAAAGACATTTGATTGAACAATACGAGCACAATAGAATAAGCATTATCTTCTGGTATAAATGGTATAAACTGCTTAGGAATCTTGGGAAGGGAGTGTTTCTGGAGATGAGGTAGAGGATCATACTAGATACTCTCCATATGCCCCTCTAGATCCACCGTCCATTTTTTCCCACCTGCTCTCTGCTCTTGGAGGTGACCTCTATGAACTGCATCGTCTGGGCACTGGTGCCTTCTGGCTTCCAGATGGGTTCAGTCAATGGGAAGACATGAGAGGGTGGAGGAGAGAGAGCTACCTTCCATTCACAGTGCACACTGTCAGGGACTGCACTGCTCTAGGAGAGGCCACAGTTTCTGTCTCGAGGTCGCTCTTATGATCTGGCCATGTTCTGGTAACTGCTTCCTCCTTCCTGCTTCCAGCAGCTGCTAGCCTTGGTCTGCTTCCCCATTCCATCTTGGTTTCCCTTAACTTTGCCTGCACCACTGTAAAGAGTGAGTCCCATCACACAACTCCCTGCAACTACTCATCAGGGTGTGCCACCTGTTTCCCCTGTTCAATGCTGGGGTCAAGAGATGCTGCCCAGAGAGCATGACCTTTGAACTATGTTCTGAAGAACCAAGAGTCTTAGCCCTGATCAATCACTCCTTTCTGTAAGGATCAGTGAAAGATTGTCACGTTAAGCAAAGTTTTGCTTTGTGTGAGGTTTTGCAGGTGCATACAGGTGGAGTGGGGTATCCTAGGCTGAAGTGAGAACATTGTTGAGGCAGGGAGGCCTGGAAGAACACTGCACATTCGGGGACACATAAGTAATACTTACCTTCTTAGAGAGAGGCCTATAGGTAGTGGGGAAAGGAAATTGAAAAGCTGAAAGGCCTGGGGTGCCATGCTAAGGCTTTTGGACTTTATCCTGTTAGGTGATGGGAAGTTTAGAAAATACTGACAATATTCCAGTATCTTGAAGCTCCATATACCCAGCTTTCTACGAAACCTGTATTTCAGAAATGACGGCTAGTATAGATCTCTGCTCTGAATTTATGCTTTATTGGTTTTGCACTCTTCCCTGTATTGGTTAATAAAATTCACTCTCAGAGGGGAGCAAGATGGCGGAGGAGTAGGAGACCTGGATTTCGTCTGGTCTCAGGAATTCAGCTGGATAGGGATCAAACCATTCTGAACACCTACAAACTCAACAGGAGATCGAAGAAAAGAAGAGCAACAACTCTCTCATCAGAAAAGCGACCACTTTCTGGAAGGTAGGACGTGCGGAGAAGTGAATCTGAGGCGATATTCGGGAGGATAGACGGCGGGGGAGGGGCCTCCGGCGGCCGCTTCTGGCAAGTGATAGAGCCGCGGAGCACAAAATCGGAACTTTTAAAAGTCTGCTCCGCTGAGGGACGTCACTCTTGTGGCTAAGCAGGGGGTGGAACCCTCCGGGACAGTGTGGTCTCAGGACCCTCGGGGTCACAGGAAGACCGGGGGTGCCTGAGTGTGGCAGAGCTCCCAGTAACGGAGCAGGGAAGCCGGCTGCAGAGGCGGAGCCCAGGCGCGGGCTCTCAGCTCGGGGTTGCCATAAACCGTGATCCGCGGCACAGTCGGGCCCCTGCTCCTCCAGCAGGGACCCAACAAGCGGCAGATCCGGAGACACTCACCTTCCTCCCCTGGGAGGAGCCGCCCAGGAGGGCACCGCAGGGATCTGCTGGGTTTGGAGACTCCACCCGGGGTCGGGTGCCAGAGATAGAAACGCGCGGTCACAGGCCGGGTGAGCACGGAGTGCGGCTGGAGACCGGGGAGACGGGAGTGACTGACGGCTTTTCTCTGGGGGCTCACTGAGAAGCGGGGCCCCGAGTTCTCGGCTCCTCCGCGGCGGAGATTGGGAGGCCGCCATTTTCACTCTGCGCCTCCAAAGCTGTACGGAAAGCTCGCAGGGAACAAAAGCCCCGGAGAGCAAACCTGAGCAGATTACTTAGCTGGGAGGGGGCAAGGGCGGGGCAATTCTGCCTCCGGCAAAGACATTTGGAAACCACGGCAACAGGCCCCTCCCCAGAAGATCAGCGAGAACAGCCAGCCAAGACCAAGTTTACCCATCAATGAGAACGGCAGAACTCCAGCGCTAGGGGACTACTGCACATAGAATTCATGGCTTTTTTACCATGATTCTGTAGTCTTTCAAAGTTAATTTTTTTTTAACTGTCTTTTTTCTTTTTTTTTCTTTTTGAATTTTTCTTTTTCCCTTTTTCAACCAACATCTTATCAATCCCTTTTTTTAAAAAAAAAAAATTTTTATTTTTCATTTTTAGAGTCATATTCTATCCCTTCATTGTAGTTACCCGTATTTTTGGCTTATATATATAAGTTCTTCTCTCTTTAAAATTTTGAGATAGTTTCTTCTAACAGATCAAAATATACCCTAAATCTCTAGTATATGGTGTTTTCTATTCCCCTGCCTGATCACATCCTCTCCCTTTTTTTTTTCTTTTTTTAAATCCTCTTCTTTCTTTTTTCAAACAACTTCTTATCAATTCCTTTTATAAAATTCTTTATAATTTCCATCTTTACAGTCATATTCCATCCCTTCATCATATCAACCCTTATTTTTGTACATATATAAGTTTTTCTTTCTTTAAAATTTTGGGAGGCACTTTCTTCTAAAAGACCAAAATACACCCCAAATCTAGTGTGTGGCACTGATCTATATACCAGCCTGATCATATTTGATCACATTCTGTTTTTTTTGTTGTTGTTGTTTTGTTTTGTTTGTTTTTGTTTTTATCTTTATCTTTTTCTTTTTTTCTTTTTCTTTTTTCTCTCTTTTCCTTTCTTTTCCCACTGCTTCAGTTTTTTTCTGATTTGTTTAGAGTATATTTTCTGGGGACGTTGTTACTCTGCTAGCATTTTGTTCTCTCATTAATCTATTCTCCTCTGCACAAAATGACAAGATGGAAAAAATCACCTCAACAAAAAGAACAAGAGGTAGTACTGACTGCCAGGGACCTACTCAATACAGACATTAGTATGATGTCAGATCTAGAGTTCAGAATCATCACTTTAAAGATAGTAGCTGGGCTTGAAAAAAATATGGAAGTTATTAGAGAAACACTTTCTGGAGAAGTAAAAGAACTAAAATCCAACCAAGTAGAAATCAAAAAGGCTATTAATGAGGTGCAATCAAAAATGGGGGCGCTAACTGCTAGAATAAATGAGGCAGAAGAGAGAATCAGTAATATAGAAGATGAAATGATGGAAAATAAAGAAGCTGAGAAAAAGAGAGATAAACAACTACTGGATCACTAGGGCAGAATTCGAGAGATAAGCGATACCATAAGACGAAACAACATTAGAATAATTGGGATCCCATAAGAAGAAGAAAGAGAGAGAGGGGCAGAAGGTATAATGGAGCAAATTATAGCGGAGAACTTCCCTACTTTGGGGAAGGAAACAGGCATCAAAATCCAGGAAGCACAGAGAACCCCTCTCAAAATCAATAAAAATAGGTCAACACCCCGACATCTAATAGTAAAACTTACGAGTCTCATAGACAAAGAGAAAATCCTGAAAGCAGCTCGGGAGAAGAGATATGTAACCTACAAGGGTAGAAACATTAGATTGGCAACAGACCTATCCAGAGAGACCTGGCAGGCCAGAAAGCACTGGCAGGATATATTCAGAGCACTAAATGAGAAAAATATGCAGCCAAGAATACTCTATCCAGCTAGGCTGTCATTGAAAATTGAAGGAGAGATAAAAAGCTTCCAGGACAAACAAAAACTAAAGGAATTTGCAAACACAAAACCAGCCCTACAGGAAATCTTGAAAGGGGTCCTCTAAGCAAAGAGAGGGGTCCTCTAAGCAAAGAGAGACCCTAAAAGCAACATAGACCAGAAAGGAACACAGACAATATACGGTAACAGTCACCTTACAGGCAATACAATGGCACTAAATTCCTATCATTCAATAGTTACCCTGAATGTAAATGGGCTCAATGCCCCAATCAAAAGACACAGGCTATCAGATTGGATTAAAAAACAAGACCCATCAATATGCTGTCTGCAAGAGACTCATTTTCGACCCAAAGCCACCCCCAGATTGAAAGTGAGGGGGTGGAAAACCATTTACCATGCTAATGGACACCAAAAGAAAGCTGGGGTGGCAATCCTTATATCAGACAAATTAGATTTTAAACCAAAGACTGTAATAAGAGATGAGGAAGGACACTATATCCTACTTAAAGGGTCTATCCAACAAGAAGATCTAACAATTGTAAATATCTATGCCCCTAACATGGGAGCAGCCAATTATATAAGCCAATTAATAACAAAAGCAAAGAAACACATCGACAACAATACAATAATAGTGGGGGACTTTAACACCCCCCTCACTGAAATGGACAGATCGTCTAAGCAAAAGATCAACAAGGAAATAAAGACTTTAAATGACACACTGGACCAAATGGACTTTACAGACATATTCAGAACATTCCACCCCAAAGCAACGGAATACACATTCTTCTCTAGTGCCCATGGAACATTCTCCAGAATAGATCACATCCTAGGTCATAAATCAGGTCTCAACCGGTACCAAAAGATTGGAATCATCCCCTGCCTATTTTCAGACCACAATGCTTTGAAACTAGAGCTCAATCACAAGACAAAAGTCAGAAAGAACTCAAATACATGGAGTCTAAAGAGCATCCTACTGAAGAATGAATGGGTCAACCAGGAAATTAAAGAAGAATTAAAAAAATACATGGAAACCAATGAAAATGAAAAGACAACTATTCAAAATCTTTGGGATGCAGCAAAGGCTGTCCTAAGAGGAAAGTATATAGCAATACAAGCCTTTCTCAAGAAACAAGAAAGGTCTCAAGTACACAACCTAACCCTCCACCTAAAGGAGCTGGAGAAAGAACAGCAAATAAAGCCTAAACCCAGCAGGAGAAGAGAAATCATAATGATCAGAGCAGAAATCATTAAAATAGAAACCAAAAGAACAGTAGAACAGATCAACGAAACTAGGAGCTGGTTCTTTGAAAGAATTAACAAGATTGATAAACCCCTGGCCAGACTTATCAAAAAGAAAAGAGAAATGACCCAAATCAACAAAATCATGAATGAAAGAGGAGAGATCACAACCAACACCAAAGAAATACAAACAATTATAAGAACATATTATGAGCAACTCTGTGCCAGCAAATTAGATAACCTGGAAGAAATGGATGCATTCCTAGAGATTTAGCAACTACCAAAACTGAACCAGGAAGAAATAGAAAACCTGAACAGACCTAAAACCACTAAGGAAATTGAAGCAGTCATCAAAAATCTTCCAAAAAACAAAAGCCCAGGGCCAGATGGCTTCCCAGGGGAATTCTACCAAACATTTAAAGAAGAATTAATACGTATTCTTCTGAAACTGTTCCAAAAAATAGAAATGGAAGGAAAACTTCCAAACTCGTTTTATGAGGCCAGCATTACCTTGATCCCAAAACCAGACAAAGACCCCATCAAAAAGGAGAATTACAGACCAATATCCTTGATAAACATGGATGCAAAAATTCTCACCAAAATATTAGCCAATAGGATCCAACAGTACATTGAAAGGATTATTCACCACGACCAAGTGGGATTTATCCCTGGGCTGCAAGGTTGGTTCAACATCCGCAAATCAATCAATGTGATACAATACATTAACAAAAGAAAGAACAAGAACCATATGATCCTCTCAATAGATGCAGAAAAAGCATTTGACAAAGTACAGCATCCTTTCTTGATCAAAACTCTTCAGAGTATAGGCATAGAGGGTACATACCTCACTATCATAAAAGCCATCTATGAAAAACCCACAGCGAATATCATTCTCAATGGGGAAAAACTGAGAGCTTTCCCCCTAAGATCAGGAACGCGGCAGGGATGTCCACTATCACCACTGCTATTCAACATAGTATTGGAAGTCCTAGCCACAGCAATCAGACAACAAAAAGAAATCAAAGGCATCCAAATTGGCAAAGAAGAATTCAAACTCTCACTCTTTGCAGATGATATGATACTTGATGTGGAAAACCCCAAAGACTCCACCCCAAAACTGCTAGAACTCATACAGGAATTCAATAAAGTGGCAGGATATAAAATCAATGCACAGAAGTCAGTGGCATTCCTATA
>NW_025409401.1:0-17577 GCF_002201575.2 Neomonachus schauinslandi
CAGGAGTCCATCAAAATCCTCAAGGACAACACAGGCAGCAACCTTTCTGACCTCAGCTGCAGCAACTTCCTCCTAGAAACATCGCCAAAGGCAAGGGAAGCAAGGGCAAAAAGGAACTATTGGGACCTCATCAAGATAAAAAGCTTTTGCACAGCAAAAGAAACAGTCAACAAAACCAAAAGACAACTGACAGAATGGGAGAAGATATTTGCAAATGACATATCAGATAAAGGGCCAGTATCCAAAATCTATAAAGACTTATCAAACTCAACACCCAAAGAACAAAGAATCCAATCACGAAATGGGCAGAAGACATGAACAGACATTTTTCCAAAGAAGACATCCAAATGGCCAACAGACACGTGAAAAAGTGCTCAACATCGCTCGGCATCAGGAAAATCCAAATCAAAATGTCAGTGAGATACCACTTCACACCAGTCAGAATGGCTAAAATTAACAAGTCAGGAAACGACAGATGTTGGCGGGGATGCAGAGAAAGGGGAACCCTCCTACACTGTTGGTGGGAATGCAAGCTGGTGCAGCCACTTTGGAAAAGTATGGAGGTTCCTCAAAAAGTTGAAAATAGAGCTACCATATGACCCAGCAATCGCACTACTGGGTATTTACCAGATACAAATATAGAGATCCGAAGGGGTATGTGCACCCTGATGTTTATAGCAGCAATGTCCACAATAGCCAAACTGGGAAAGAGCCAAGATGTCCATCGACAGATGAATGGATAAAGAAGATGTGGTATATATATACCATGGAATATTATGCAGCCATCAAAAGGAATGAGATCTTGCCATTGGCAATGACGTGGATGGAACTGGAGGGTGTTATGCTGAGCAAAATAAGTCAATCAGAGAAAGACATGTATCATATGACCTCACTGATATGAGGAATTCTTAATCTCAGGAAACAAACTGAGGGTTGCTGGAGTGGTGGGGGGTGGGAGGGATGGGGTGGCTGGGTGATAGACATTGGGGAGGGTATGTGCTATGGTGAGCGCTGTCAACTGTGCAAGACTGTTGAATCACAGACCTGTACCTCTGAAACAAATAATCCATTATATGTTAAAAAAAAAAAAAAAAGAAGAAGATAGCAGGAAGGGAAAAATGAAGGGGGGGAAATCAGAGGGGGACACGAACCATGAGAGACTATGGACTCTGAGAAACAAACTGAGGGTTCTAGAGGGGAGGGGGGTGGGGGGATGGGTTAGCTTGGTGATGGGTATTAAAGAGGGCACGTACTGAATGGAGCACTGGGTGTTATATGCAAACAATGAATCATGGAACACTACATTAAAAACTAATGATGTAATGTATGGTGATTAACAACATAATAAAAGAAAAAAAAAGAAATGAAAATATAAAAAATAAATGAGAAAGATACTCACCAAAGAAGTGATATTTCTGGTCCTTTTACAATGATAATTTTTAATTATTTCTTTTTAAAATGTGTTTATTACAACTGATTCCAAACTATTTCTATAACAGTTTTCCTCATTTACAAATTCCAGACACCCAGGAGCTCACCATGTTTCTCCACTGGCAGAGATGAAGAGAGTAATGAAGAATTAGCCTTAATTATTCAGGCTAAGAAACCCAGATTATTATGAGAAGAAGGTAAAAAGCAAAACTTTGTCGGGGCGCCTGGGTGGCTCAGTCGTTAAGCGTCTGCCTTCGGCTCGGGTCATGATCCCAGGGTCCTGGGATCGAGCCCCGTATCGGGCTCTCTGCTCTGCCGGGAGCCTGCTTCTCCCTCTCCCTCTCCCACTCCCCCTGCTTGTGTTCCCTCTCTCGCTGTGTCTCTCTCTGTCAAATAAATAAATAAAAAATCTTTTAAAAAAAAAAAAAAAAAAGCAAAACTTTGTCTTGGATTATCTCAAGACAATTGTCTGAAAACTTCCTGCTTATTTTTCCTCATTGAACCTGGCTTTTCAGATTAATGTGATCTGTTTCTCTGCGATTCAGAACTTCATGGAACTTGGCAGGCAAAGAAATACAAAGAAAGGAAGAAAAGGAAAGGGGAAAGTGGGGGATGAAAGAAGATGGGCGGAACTTGAGAAGGCTTAATAAAGTAATAGAACACACCCCAGACCCTCAGGGAACAAAGGAACAAGGCTGGTGGGAGACAACTGATGTTCTCCTTCCCAAACCATGAAACACCACAGTCTACACCCGAACTCCTCCTCACTCCAAGGAGTGGCTAATACCTCTTATTGGAATATCTGTGCAACAGAGGAATTGTTTTCCTGATGATGAGTGCTAAAGGCAAAATCTCATTGCCAGGTACTGTGAAGAGCAAGTTATCCAAATTGTCGGTTTGATTCTTATTTCTCTAACTCAACTTGTGGAGGTAGAGTCTACCTATAGTAAAAGGCCTTAATTTTAATTGTACATATCCATGACTTTTGACAAAGTCGTAGACTTATGCAACCACCACCAGAAACAATTTTATGGATTCTATCAACCAAAAACATTTCTTTGCACCAATCAGTCCTCACTCTCACCCCTGGCTCCAGATGACCATTGATCTGCCTTCTAGCACTGTAGGTTATATTCATCTCTTCTCACATTTCCCATAGACAGCATCACACAGTAGGTACCCTTTTGTGTATGTCTTCTTTCACTCAGCATGTTTTTGAGATTTGCCATGTTGCTGTGTGCGTATCAGTTCATTCCTTTTTATTGCTGAGTAGTATTCCACAGTTTAACCATTCACCTATTAAAGGACATTTTGGTTGCTTCTAATCTCTGGCTATTATAACAGAACTGCTGTGAGCATTAGTTTGACTCTTCTTTTTGGAGTGAAATTCAAATCTGTCCATTTGGTTGGGACATGGAGGTGGGAAATAAAACTAGTATTGTTTAGACACCTACCAAGTGCCCAAATATTCGTAAATAAGCTGTGAGGTAGATGTTATTATTTTACCAGTGAGAAAACAGAGGCACCAAGAAGTTGATTAACGAACTTGCCCAAGGTCACAAAGGTAACAGTAGCAAATCATTTCAACTCAGGCCCATCTGACTCCTGTTTGACATTCCACCACCCAGCTTGTCATTGCTGCATTTCTGGTAGAATTAGTAAAGAAAGAGATCCAAAGGCAGAAGGGTTTTGAGTAGAGCTATTATGTTGACGTAAATGGGGGAAGCTGAAAAGGGAAGGTAACAGTGACTGGGCAAAGGAGGAAAGAGAAAGGAAATAGGGGAGGATAAAAGAAGAGAGAGGGGAGCATTTTCTCCATCTCCAAAGAAAGCACCACAAGAGGGATTCTAAAAATCCAGCTTGGAGGTGGACTCCCTGGAAATGGTCTAAGACCTGAAATATTTCTGCTCACAACTGAAGACAAAACCCCATCCACCCTTGGCAGCTCCTCGCCCCTCACCAGAGCCCTCGCTCTCAGCCCCAAATCTCACAGAAGGCTATAAGGGGGGGTGGGAGAATTTCTCAGTTGGGCAATGTTGCTGGTTTGCATGGTGTGAATGCCACTCACATTTGTGTGAAGTCAAGAAAGAATCCTTGCTTGGAGTTAAAGAAACTGCAAATAAGTTGCTTCATTGACACAGTTTGAAAACTATAGAAAATTAAATGAGTTGACTCAAAATTAATTGAATGCTACTAAGAGAAAAGAGGCAAAAGCAAAAGAAAATGAAAATGTATTGCCCTCAATATGTGTCAAGCAGTGAGCTAAGAGCTTTGCCTATATTGAGTTACTCTTCATAACCTTAGGAAGTATGTACTATTTTTATTCCCATTGCACATATGAGGAAATTGTGCCTCAAGGAGGTTAAATATCCGGCCCAGGGTCACACGGTAAATGGCAGAGTCAGGACTCCGAATAACTAACCACTACTCTATCCTGTTCCCAGGGACTGTATTCCAGACACTCGGTGGGGCAAGAAAAATGTATAAAACATAGTCCTGCCCTTGGGAGAGCTCATGGCTAAACACTGGATGATACTTTCACTTTGGGCAAGTGACCCACTATTTCTGATAAAAATGGGAATTAGTAACCCCTCTCTTAGCCTCATTGCAATGTTCATTTATTTATTGCACAAATTCTTACTGAACATTTATTATGTGCCAGGCATAGTGCTGAAATTCCTTCATGGAGCTTATATTCTAGAAAGAAGAGAAGGCATTATCATGTATAAAATAGATTTATAAGTAAAGAAAGCAAAAGAGAGAGAAAGAGGGAGAGGGAGTGAGGGAGAAAGGGATTAATCAGGGTTCTCCGGAGAACAGAACCAATAAGAGATATATAAAGATTTAATTATTAAAAAGCTCAGATTTATTATAAGGAATTGGTTCATGCAATTATGGAGGCTAAGTCCCATGATCTACTATCTACAAGTTAAAGTTGGAGGAAAGCCAGGGTGTAGTTCTGAGAATCAGCGGGCCAGTGGTGTTGAGGGTAGGAGAAGACCAGGAGAAAACTGCTCAAGCAGTCAGGCAGAGAGCAAATTACTTCTTCTCTGTGTTTTTCTTCTATTCAGGCCCTCAACAGATTGGATGAGGCCCACCCACATTGGGGAGGGCAATTTGCTTTACTGAATCCACTGATTCAAATGCTAATCTCATCTGGAGACACCATCACAGACATGCCCAGAAACAATGTTTAAACTGGGCACCCTTTCTCCCAGTCAAGTTGATGCATAAAATTAACCACAGAAGGAAAGAAAGAAGGAAGGAAAAGGAAGATATTTTGGGCAGTAATAAGTGATATGAGAAAAAGGAAATTAAGTAATGGGATGAAGGGATTTTAGATTGAGAGGTAATTGTTACTTTGCAAAAGGTGGTCAGAGATGTTCTCTGTAAAGTGATGACATTGAACTGAGACCTGATTAATGAAAAGGAGACAGTCACGTGCAGATCCGAGGACAGAGAGTTCCAGGTAAAGGGAATAACAAGGGCAAAGACTGTAAGGCAGACAAGGTCATGGCACATTCGAGGAACAGAAGCAAGCCAGGGTGGCCAAAACATGATGACCGAGAGAGAGTGGTAGGATGTAAAATCAGAGACAAGCAGGGAACTGATTCTGAAGGATTGGAATTTGGATTTTATTGTAATTACAGCAAGAAGTCATGGGAAGATTTTGAGTAAGGAAGAGACATGACTTTATTTCCATCTCTTACAACCCCTCCACCCCACCCCCAGCTGCTCATTGGAGAATGAGGAACTTGAGGAAAAGCAGGAAGAGCAGTGAGAAGCTCATTGTAGCAGGCTGGGTGAGAGATGACAGTGGCTCAGACAATGGTGGGGACTATGAAATGGAAACTGTGGTTGGATTCAGGAGTTATTTTGGAAGTGTAGCCCATAGAACTTGCCAGTGGATTGAGAAATCAAGGGTGACTTTCAGGATTTTGGTTTGGACCATTGTTTGAACAGTGGAATCTTTAGCTGAGACTAGGAAGAGAATGCATGCAGTTAATTTTAGAATGGAAAAGCATTTGCAAACTGCAAAGGGCTCTCCAAAGACAGAAACCACTACGAGTCCCACAGCTGCAAGGAACTGAATTCCACCAAGAACTTCAATGAGGATGGAAGTAGATTCTTCCCTTGTTGAACCTCCAGATGAGAATGCAGCCCTAGATGACATCTTGATTTCAGTCTTGTGAGATTCTGAGCCAGGGAACCAGCTACCCTCTGCATGTACTCCATGCTCATAGAAACTGAGATAACAAATGGATATTGTTTCAAGTCACTAAGTTTGTTACACAGCAGTAGAAAACTAATACAGGCAAAGAGTAAATTACTAAGTAGCAGACAGCCCAGAAGTGCTTTCGACACAAACCTAAAAGATAGGGACCCATTTGGTCCCCGCCAGGCCCAGTCACACCTGGCTCCCTACTCCTGGGCCATGAGCATCTTCTCCTTCAAGGAAAGGAGATTTGATGATAAAATGACAATTAATCTTTGTTACCCTCTCTTCCTTGCCTACCACAACAGTCACAAATGCTAAAGTTCTTTGCTCAGTCACCACATTTGGTTTTGCTACACTGGCAGAAATATATTTAACTCAGGAAAAGTTCTGTCTGCGAAGCCGTCATCTCTTCTGCTAAAGGGATAAGAAGGAGCTCTCTCAAAACTGAGACCACAACACCCACCTGCTCCTTGAAATCTTTCCACACCATAAGACCCCGGATGGGGAGAGATGGTGATGAACATGCAGTTAATTCTCCCAACAGATGTCTGAACCCTCCACAGCCTATCTGCCATGGCTTCCCACCTGAACACCTCCAAGGAGGAAGTGTGGAGACAGGTAGACCTGATTCTAAATTCTGACTTTGTTTCCTACTACCTGCGGATCACGGACAAGTTAACCTCCCTGAGCCTCAGCTTCTTCATCTGTAAATTTAGGACGGTAATATCCTTGCAGAATAGTTTTGATGTGACCTTAGTATATGTGAAGCTCTGACCCTTGCTTCTCCCTCTGTCTCCCTCTAGTGATGAGAAATTCCAGCCCAGTTTACTTTCTCTCTTTGATTTCTTTCATCTTTAACAACCATATTGGACACCTAATCATATGCTGTGTTTTATTGTCCCTCAATTGCTTTGTATGCATGACTCGTGACCTGCTAAGGAGGTTGAGGACAGGCAGCCATATTTTATACTTCTGGGGGCTCCCCAAAGGATTTAGGTCAATCCAGGGCATACAGCAAGCATACAGTAAACCAGTAAAACCTGCCAAATTAAATTAACGATCCATCATCATCAGAGTAACTTAAAACTGGCTACACTCAATGAACTGTCATTTAATTGGAGTTTCTCGTAAAAGGGCCCCCTTTCTACAATATCCATTCTCAAGTTAAAAAAAAAAATACCAACTGCAAAGGCCATTGCTTTTAAAAAGAAATCTTTTCATGCACCTCACGTTTGCATTTGAAACACAACTTCCTAACCAAGGGGAAAAAAAGAAATTGAAAACGAAGCACCCTAAATTACACAATTCAGGTATTGTTCCCTATCTTTAAGACCCAGACATACAGAGTCCCCCAATTCACCCCTTTCCTTTCTCACGTGCCTATCCATTTTTGCATTCAAAAGTTAAGATTTTTAAAGGTTGGTTCTTAAGAGAAATGAATCCTGAATCTACATATGAACTGTAAAGTTCTCATTTCAAGTGGATACAGGTTAGAATATGTTTGACCATAAAAGTAGAAAGGCTGGAGTAAAGTGCCATGAAGAATCTATTGGAAGAAATGGGATCAGATAGATGTGGTGCACTTCTCTTAAGTGCATATCACTAAACTGCATAATCAACTTGTGCTCCCAAGAATTATGCAGTCTCTGTCTGGCCCCCATTAGATTGAATGTGTTGCTACTCCAGTTAATTGCATATTGGCAAATTGCATAATTCAGCTCTATGCACCCTGAACTGAGTTCCAAATGCCATCCGGTACAATGTAATCAAACTAGGGAAGGGATGAGCTGGAATACTTATGAGATTCTGCCCATTTGTCACATTTGGTTTGGATCGCCTGGGCTGTAAAGAAAGCAGACCATTGGCCATAGACCCGTGTGCTTTGGATTCCTGTCCACCCACTCCCCCTCAGCAGCACAACCTCACAGAGCCCCATCCAAAAATTAATTTAGAATGGGTGCAAAAGAAAACAGGATGTCAACATGTGAAAATATGATTAAAAAGTAAAAAAATCTGACTCACAACAATGGTGCTCTCCTTCCCAGGACTGACATCACTTATGTGGCAGAGCAGAAAAAGCTGGGACTAGTCTTGGTTCTGCCATTAACTAGCTGGGCAAGTCTCTTCATCTCTCTAGGCCTCAGTTTGCTCAGCTGTACAATGGAAAGAGGAGTAATAGCTTCGTCTACTTCATTAAGCTGTTATGAGGGTTAAATGAAACATGGCTGGGTAACCTACCAAGTAATGTAGAAATCTCTTACTTGATAATGGGCTCTGTATCAAAGAGTACAATCTGGGGGCGCCTGGGTGGCTCAGTCGGTTAAGCGTCTGCCTTTGGCTCAGGCCATGATCCCAGGGTCCTGGGATCCAGCCCCACGTGGGGTTCCCTGCTCCGCAGGGAGTCTGCTTCTCCCTCTCCCACTGCTCCTGTGCTCTCTCTTGCTCACTCTCTCTCTCAAATATATGACTAAAATCTTTAAAAAAAGAAAAAGTATAGTCTGTCAAGCTGATAGAAACACTTCAGTAAGGATCTGGGATAACAGCAAGTAGTAAAATAGAAATGGAAAGAATGAAATGCTTCTGACTTCGTGGCACATCCTGCAAGGGTCAGATATCATTTCTGATTTTAGTTCAGTTCTGACTCTGTGAAGATTCGGCACTCTTTCTCACACATGACACACACACATATATCACGCAATGAGATCCGCATTACATTTCTTATTTAGCAGAAATGGCAGGATATCCACATTAGCCGGTAGTAAGTTCAGGGGTTCGTTGTGGGGGGAAAAAAGCACCCAGCACACAATGCTCAGAACTATCCAAATATCACTGGGGCTTGACTGGCAGCTGCCTGCATCTTGGAATCTAGAGGAAATGCTCATATGCCAACTCAAACCTTGGGAGCGCAGCCTAAAGACTTCAAAGATCACTCTTCGCTCTTTGCAGATTTCCTTCCATAGATGTTTTATCCTCAACTTGTATCTATTAAGACTATGAGCAGTACTTCTTAGACACCTATCCTGCTAGTAAAATACTCCCCACTGAGTCACCTGGAGGATTCTTAAAGTCACCAGTCGCTCATTTATTGGCTGTGGAGTGGTTAGGAAGAGTGAATTCCTAGCTCAGTCTCTTACTAGTTATATAATCCTGGGAAAGTTGCTTAATCTCATTAAGTCTTGCTTTCCATTTCCACAAAATGGGTCCAATGATAGTATCTACCTTTTAAGGCTTTTGTGAGCGGTAAATGAGATCATGTATGCCCAGCAAGAGGCACGATGTTAAGCTGTGCTACACTTTACTAGCACAAAGTTCTGAAATAACATTGGTTTCATCAAAAATTGGGGGATTTAAGGCAATGCAATCTGTATACTGTTTGTCTGACTTAAGCACCTAATAAAGTACCTTTGCTTTGGAAGAAAAACATCATAGCTTAAAATAAAATGTGAGCACAAATCATTCTAGAAAATTGCCAGGGAAAAAAGTGACTCAATATTTCTCATCCGACCAGTATTATCAGGCACAGCCATGTTTCACTGTTTGAGAGGACAGTGATAGAGTCTGCGAGGAGCTTGCCCAGAGAAGGGGTTTAAATGTCGGTTGAATTGAGTTTAGTATTGGTTGAGTTGAATTAAGGGCAGAAATTCAACTGATCAGTCGTCCCAATTGGAAGAGTGTATTATTTCTCAAGAGATGGATCAAAAACTGAACAAATATTGTAGTCTAACATTCAAATTCTTTCAAAATTTGGCTCTTTATTTATCACCATAGTGATAGCCTGGTACAGTTCCTGGGGGAGAAAATATGCTCAATAAGTAATGGTTGAATAGGTTAATTAATTCATTAATTAATGCTTCCAATCTTTGTTTCTAACCTTATCTTCCACTATCTTCTAGCATAAGCCCTTCACTATATCCAGGCCCACCTGCTCATGGTTTCCTAAACACTAACTTACTCATCCCCACCACCAAACCTTGCCCACAAGCCTTCCCCCATGCTCTGCTCACTCCCCTTATGCAGATTTGTGTCACTTTTTGTGATGTTTTGAACTGTGTCAACCTGGCTAAGTTGGAATGACATTTCTCATGATCTCTTTTCCTGTATGATTGCACATTAGAGTTGACCAAAAGACAAATTTGCAAGAGTTCTAGAAGGTTGAAGTCTTGATTAGATGTGATGAGAGACAAAAGCAGAGGCACTAGCAGGTTCAAATGTGTCCTAGCTTCCCCTGTTCTGTGACCAGCTCTTGTTCCCAGTTGCTGGCCCTGATGACCACCCACTGCTCCAGCCCACCACCAGACACAGAATCAACAATCTTCCATGAGCTTCTCCAGCGCTTCCCCTGGTAGTCCCATCCCAGCAGCTAGACTCACCTGCCTTCCCAGGTTTTCCCTGTAAGCTCCTACTATCCATCAGGGCCAGTGTTTCAGGAGGGCTGATAATTTTAATTCTGACCCTCCAGCTCCCTTTTCTGGATCTTACTTCCCCAGACCCTCCCACAATGATGTCATGTCTCATTGCTATAATAAATCCCATATTCCATAACACTCATAGTGGTTCGACTTCTCTGATGAAACTTTGACTGATACACAAGGCTCCATCCATGGAAAAAGCTGTTCCTTGATGACTTCTGGACCATTCCAGAGCAATTTCTCTACATTTCTGTGTCCCTGTGTGTGTGTGTATGGTCATCTATCGGCATTTGTCTCATATTGCTTTGTACCGCCTTAGATCCACATACGCCTTCATGGTGCTTAGTACACGACTGGTGTTCAGAGTTTAATGAGTAAATGAAAATTTCCGTGCATATATGTCACCAGCATCCCCTCTCACACGTAGAGCAGACATAATTTATTGATCTTTCCCATCCTGTGTGAGCTCAGCTCACAGTCCTTTATGACACGGTGCCATAGACAGACAATGGGAGCTGGCACGAAGAAGAAACCCATCTGCCACAATGAAAAACTCTGAGTGCAGGGGCATCTGGGGGGCTTATGCTTCTTAGGCAGATTATCTAAGCATAAAAGGTCACAGTGCATGCACATACTGAAGTTCAGTAGAAGCCCATTCCCTCCCTACTTCCTGCCCGACTGCACCTAACTTTCACACAGTAGGTACCCAGTAAATATTTGTTTGAAAAAGAGAACATCAGCGTCACTTTCACAAAGAGAGCTGTGTGGTCGCTACAAACCAAAGTGACTCACAAAAGTCTCACCTTTTAAAATAATGAATAAACAAAAGCAGCTGGAGGGAACTTCCTGCATTTTAAAGACACTCCAGTCATTTCTGGTCCTTTCAGAGCTAAGGAAGACAAAACACAAACAAGCCCCAACCGCAACCAGTGAAAACACGTGACCTGTTGCCAAGTCCTGGCAAAGAAAGAAAACCTTTCTGGCTTCTGTCCTTCGGTGTCATTAGCCCACTTCTTGGCAGTCATGTAGGAGGAAGACCGTGCAGGAGAAAAGAAGTTTGGAGGGCAAGTCTGTGTTCAAAAAAGTCAGGAAGGATTATTCAATAGGAAATACGGGTCTAAAGAGGGACATTTTTTACTCATTTCTGACAAGGGAATAGAAATAAAGACATGATTGACTTGTCACTTGAAAATATTATTTTTGGTTTGTTCTCTTTTCCAGCATGTTGCTTTGCCAACCACGGCCCATATCTCTAAGCATTCTGGCAGGTACTTCCCATCCCTGTGCTCATTCTTCCATTTTCTATTCCTGTGAATAGGATGTGTTAATGTCCCTGGATCAACCTCACAATCAATAATTGAAAGCATGAGTGGGGGGAAAAAAAAACAACCAAATCGGTGTGTTTTTTCAGTGGGTGAGAAGGGAAATGAAATAAGCCTACTCTATTTGGTAGATGATGCCCAAGTGAAAAACGTTTCTCCCTGATCCTTGCAATCCACACATACCATGTTGGTGATAAACAGAAAATAAAAGACAATATTGCCCTTCCACATTCTCTTTCTCACTTTAAAATCGTGTATGTGATTTCTGTTGGTTTCTCATTTGGAGAGCAATTTCAAGAATACCTCAACCTAACTTACAAGTATTCATACACACAGGTCTAGGGTATGTTTAACCTATTGAGTGCTGTACTGGATCCATTTTCTGCCCCTCCATTAATCAAAGATAGGTCCACTGCCAACAAATTTCTCCACTAAACTAGATACTATCTATCCACTAGAAATTATTTTTATTTGTATTTGCAACCCCAGGGCCTAAAAGAAGGTCTGCCATATACTAGGTGATAAATAAATATTTGTTGAATGAATGAATGAGTTTTACTATATTGGTGTGGGAGGCAGAGTAAATGCCCTTCCACTAGATGTTTATATCCTCATTCCCAGAACCTTCAAATATATTCTTTTACGTGACAAAAGGGACTTTGAAGATGTGATTACATCAAGAATCTTGGGGTGGAGGGATTGTTATTACTCCCAACTTACACTAAGAAAACTGAGTCCAGAAAACTGAAGTTACTTGACCCAGATCGCATAGCAAGTAGCAGAACAAGGATTTGAACTCAGGCAGCCTGACTCCACGTCATCCTACCTCCTGTGTTAGGGCTGAGAAGCATGGAACATAACAGAAATATAAGACTCAGGGCACCTGGGTGGCTCAGTTGGTTAAGCGACTGCCTTCGGCTCAGGTCATGATCCCGGAGTCCCGGGATCGAGTCCCTCATCGGGCTCCCTGCTCAGCGGGAAGCCTGCTTCTCCCTCTGCCCTCTTCCCTCTCGTGCTCTCTGTCTCTCATTCTCTCTCTCTCAAATAAATAAATAAAATCTTTAAAAAAAAAGAGAGAGTGTTAAAAAAAAAAAAAGAAAAGGTTGGTGATCCATAGGTTGTAGGGAGAAGATAGCATCAAAGATAACTGCTGAGGGGCACCTGGCTGACTCAGTCCGTGGAGAATGCGACTCTTGATCTTGAAGTTGTAAGTTCAATTCCCACACTGGGCATAGGGATTACTTAAAAAAACAAGATCTTTAAAAAAGAGAGAGAGAGAGAACTGCTCAGTTTCTCTCTTGGTAGAGGCACTGCTGTCTCCCACCGTAAGGACACGGGAGAAATAAATTTAGAAATGAAGATGAGTTTTCTACAAATGGTGCTGGAACAACTGGATATCCACATGTTAAAAAAAAAAAAATCCTGACACAGGCTTTCCTTACACTTTTCACAAAAACTAACTCAAAATGGATCATAGACCTTAATGTAAAATGCAAAACCATAAAACTCCTAGAACTGAGACACCTAGGCACCCGGATCACCAACCTTTTCAATCCCACCCTATAAGTACTCTGAAATCATTACTTCATCCTCACTGCCACTCTGTTTTTCAGGTCCCTGAATTCTTGTCATCTGGGAACCTGTGACAAATTCCTGTCTGGTCTACCTGGCCAGTCCCAGCTTCCCTTCTGTCCCCATTCCTGCTCCCACCATAGATGACCTCGGTTTGGTGATGACTTTTTAGATACAACACCAGAGGCACGACCCATGAAAGAATTAACTGATAAGCTGAGCTTCACTAAAATTAAAAATTTCTGCTCTGTGAAAGACACTTTCAAGAGAATGAGAAAACAAGCCACAGACTGAGAGAAAATATTTGCACAAGACACATCTGATAAAAGACTGCTGTCCAAAGTATATGAAGAACTCTTACAACTCAACAAAAAGAACGCAAGCAACACAGCTAAAAATGGGCCAAACAACTTAACAGACACCTCACCCAAGATCTACTGATGACAAATAATCATATGAAAAGCTGCTTCACATTGTATGTCATAAGAAAAACGCAAATTAAAACAATGAGATACCACTACATACCTATTAGAATGGCCAAAATTCAAAACACTGACAAGACCAAAGGCCAGTGAAAATGGGCGGCTACAGGATCTCTCATTCGTTGCTGGTGGAAAGGTAAGATAATTTGGCTACTTTGGAAGACGGTTTAAAGTTTTCTCACAAAACTAAACATCCTCTTACCACACATTCCAGCAATCATGCTCCTTGGCATTTACCCACAGGTGTTGAAAACATGTCCACA
Organism: Neomonachus schauinslandi; assembly: GCF_002201575.2. Classification (NCBI taxonomy): domain Eukaryota; kingdom Metazoa; phylum Chordata; class Mammalia; order Carnivora; family Phocidae; genus Neomonachus; species Neomonachus schauinslandi. The sequence continues at coordinate 13,699 of NW_025409401.1, forward strand.
TAAAAACCTTCACACGGATGGTTGTAGCAGCTCTATTTGTAGTTGCCCAAACTTGGATATGACCACGGCGTCCTTCAGTAGATGAATGGAAAACTGTAGTACATCCAGACAATGGAATATTATTCAGCACTAAAAGAAATGAGCTATCAAGTCATGAAAAGACAGGCAGGAATTACAGATGCATATTGCTAAGTGAAAGAAGCCAATCTAAAAAGGCTACAGACTGCACAATTCTAACAATATTCTGGAAAAGGCAAAACTCTGGAAACAGTACAAAGATTCGGGTTATCAGGGGTTAGCGGGGAGGGAGGGATGAATATGCAGAGCACAGAGGATTTTTAGGCCTGTGAGAATATAGCGTCTGTGTGATACTATGATGGTGGATACATGTTATGAAACATTTGTGCAAACCGGTAGAAAGCAAGACACCAAGAGTGAAGCCTTATGTGCACTATGGACTTTGAGTGATTATGATGTGTGGGTGTAGGTTCATCCATGATAAAAAAAATTGCCACTCTGGAGGGGGATGTGGATAACGGGGCAGGCTGTGCAGGTATGGGGGCAGGATATATATGGGAAATCTCTGTACACCCTGCTCAGTTTTGCTGTGAACCTAAAACTGCTCTAAAAAATAAAGCCTGTTACAAAGAATCAGAAGAAGAAGAAGAAGCAGCAGCAGCAGCAGCAGCAGCAGCAACAGCAGCAACAGCAGCAGCAGCTGAGAACAGTTATGAAAATGCTGCATATAGGGCCTGGGGAAATATAAATAGCAATGTTTAATGGGTAGTGTGGTATTACCATTTCCTTCCCAATTTATGGATGAGGGAACTGAGACTCAGAGGGGTGAATATCTTGTGCAAGGTCACACAGCACATTAACTGCAGAGGGTAAAATTTGAACCTGGGAAGTTTAACTCCTAAGCCCACAGGGGTAGCCATGCGTGAAAGAGGTTTTGAGGCTTGTCTTAGTTCCTTATTGCTGCTGTACCATTTTAAAAGTGGAAAAGGTAAGGTAAGTGTGCCCGGCTGGCTCAGTCGGTGGAGCATGTGACACTCGATCTCGGGGTTGTGAGTTTGAGCCCCACATTGGGTGTAGAGATTACTAAAAAAAAAAAAAAAGTGGAAAAGGTAAAGGCACCTAAACCGAGGTAAGCTTCCAATACCTCACTAATAGTGGTAAAATGTTGATACCAGTACGCTGTGACAAGTTATATAAGTATAGTGTAATGTCAAGAGCAACCATTAAAGAAAATGATGCGAGGTGATATGCTCCAAAGCATTGTAAATAAAAAAATATCAATTTAAAAAGATACTCAGGTAATGCCCAAGTGACAAAAGATAGAAACAGAATGAGAAACAGAGAGAAAGACCAAAAACAAGTAATAAATGGCAGCCTTAAGCCCTAACAGGTCAATAATTAATTTAAATGCAAGTGGTCTAAACATATCCATTAAAAGACAAAGACTAGCAAGAATGGAGAAAGGGATGATCCCACAACAAGCTGTAAGTAATTCATTTCCAATGTAACAACTGTAATAGTTTCCTAGTGGGGCAGCAAAAAATTACGCTAGACTTAGTGGCTTAAAACAACCCACATTCATAATCTTACAGTTCTGCAAGTTACTAGTCTGAAATAGGTCTTACTCGGCTAAAATCAGTGTCAGTAGAGTTGTGTTCCTCTGGAGGCTCCAGGGGAGAACCCCTTTCCTTCTTTTTCTAGCTTCTAGCGCCCACCTACATTCCTTGGCCCATTGTCCCCCCTTGTATCTTCAAAGGCAGGGGTGCAGAATCTTCAAATCTCTCTCCTCTTTGGCCTCCAGTCAGTCATCTTGTCTTTGGATCTCCTTCCTCCCTCTTTCCCTTCTAAGGACTCTTGTGATTGTATTGAGCCCACCCCAGTAATCCAGGATGATCTTCCCATTTTAAGACCTTAATTTAATCACACATGCAAAATCCTTGTTGTCACATAAGGTAACATATTCCCAGGTTCTGAGGATTAGGACATGGATATCTCCAGAAGGCTCTTAGTCTTCCTACCAACAAGATAATCAGGTCAGGAAAGTATATAATGACACCTAATATGACACATATTAAGGGATTTAGTAGCACCCCTTCCCCCCCACCCCCATCTACCTCCTTCCTATTGTTTCTGAAAATCTACTTGCTGGTGTTTTTTTGAGAACCACCTCTAACAATCATCCATCCCATGATAAGAATCTAATGTTGATAAAATTCTTATACTGTTCCAGGCATTGTCCCAAGCACTGGGACCATCAAGGACTTGAATAAATCAGCATAGGCCCATTTCCATTTCCTTACTCATCCCCTCCCTGTAGACAATAATTAGGGTTGGGACCATGTTTGGATGCCAACTCCTAAAGTAAATTATTCAAAGCAGAAGATTATTTAATCTCAAATTAATTTATACTATTAACCCATTCTAGTGTTCCCATTCCAGTGGGCATATCCTTTGAGCACCTATTATGTTCCAGGGACTATTCTAAGAACTGAAGCTACAGCGATATCCAAGAGAAAGTCTGGTAGGGGAAACAAAGGGAGAATAAATAAACGCATGTCATTTCGGCTAGCATTAGTGCTGTGAAGAGAAATGAAGAGAGGTAAGGACTCAGAGAGTGACCAGTGGAGGACCGACTGGGGTAGTACCTGAGAAGGACAGTCAGGGGGATTATTTGAGCCGAGACTCAAACAAATGAGGAAGCCAGCCTTGCAAAGACCTGGGAAAAAGCATTCCAGGCAAAGGAAAGAGCCAGCATGAAAATCTTGAGGTAGGAACCAATTTGGCATATTTGAAGCATGACAGGAAGCCATTAAGAATCAGCAAAAAAGTGACATGTTCTCATTTACTTTTATTGCTTTGGCTGCCATGTGGAGAATATGTTATATATACAAGGGCAAGAGCAGAAGGGGTACACAGTAGGTCAATATATAGTTGAGAATTAATAAACAATAAATGCATGTCTTTTGAATACCTTTCTAAAGACTTGCTGTAGTTACTTAGAGCAAATTTGTGTCATGTCTCCGGCCACTTCACTCCAACACTTTGACTCAGTCACAAATCACGTAAAGAAGACACGTCATTTCCCCTACGTTTCTAATGGCGTGATCATAAAGGAATTTCATTCATTCAAGTAAATAGTCAGATGTTGAAGTTTGTCTGAAAACCAAAGACAGAACCTTGAGCCTTCATAATTACACCCTCTTAAATATAAAATGAGCTCATATGATTAAAAGTTCAAACGCCACACACTTTCTAAAGTGTTCTGTTAAGAAAACGTTTTCCTTTGGCATATGCAGCCCAAAGAGCTCTAACCTTAATCATTTTTCAAGTTCTAATCTCCACATGCTTGGCATTTTCTGATAACATTGACGGCGTAAAAGCAACATTCTGTTGTATGTGTAGCGATTGCTTGCAATTAACCTTAATTTGGGCCGAAAGTAGCAACATTTCTGCCTCATAGAAATACATTTCTAAATGTATTAGATAAATATCTACAAAGAACTTCCTATTAAAAAGCAATGAAAATGAAATCTGCCACATTGCAGACTTTTCTTACATAAGGAAAGTCTTAAAGCAGTGAAGGTGCCAATAAGACTACTCTCTGAAAGGGCGCCTGGGTGGCTCAGTCAGTTGAGCATCTGCTTTCGGCTCAGGTCATGATCTCGGGGTCCTGGGATCGAGCCCCTGAGTTGGGCTCCCTGCTCAGTGGAGAGTCTGCTTCTCCCTCTCTCTCTCTGTGTCCCTCTGCCCATCCCCCACCCCATATGTACTCTCTCCCAAATAAATAAAATCTAAAAAAAAAAACACACACTACTACTGGCACAAAAACAGACACATAGATCAATGGAACAGAATAGAGAG